>NW_027202967.1:0-123341 GCF_024711535.1 Dipodomys merriami
GTAAGGATGAGGTTTAGGGTTACAGTGAAGGTGAGGTTTAGGGTTAGGGTGAAGGTTAGGGTTAGGATTAGGGTAAGGATGATGGTGAGTTTTAGGGTTAGATTTAGGGTTAGGGGGAGGGTTAGTTCCAGGGTTAGGGTTAGGATTAATGTTAGGGTTAAGGTTAGGGTGAGGGTTAGGTTGATGTTTAGGGTTAGGGTCAGGTTTAGGGTTAGGATATTGGTTAGGGTTAAGGTATGTGAGGGTTTGGGTTAGGGTTAGGCTTAGGGTTAGGATTATGCTGAGGGTGAGGGTGGGAGTGAGGATTAGGGTTAGGGTGATTGTTAGGGTTAGGGTGAGGGTTAGGATGAGGGATAGCATTAGGATTAGGTTTAGGCTGAGGCCTAGTGTGAGGGTGAGGGTTAGAGTAAGTGTTAAGCCTAGGCTTAGGGTTAGGCTGAGCATGAGGTTGAGGGTGAAGTTTAGGATTAGGGTTTGGCTTAGGCTTAGGGTTAGGCTGAGAGTGAGGGTGAGTGTGAGGGTTAGGTTTAGGTGAGGGTTTGGGTTAAGGTTAGGGTGAGAGTTAAGGTTCGGTTAAGTATAGGGTTAGGGTGAGTGTTAGGTCTAGGATTAGTGTGAGGGTGAGGGCTCGGGTGATGGTGAGGGTTAGGGTTAGTGTTAGGGTAAGTTTTGGCTAGATTTAGGGTTTCAGTTAGGGTTAGGATGAGGCTTAGGGTTATGGTGAGGGTGAGGGTTAGGGTTAGGTTGAGGGTTTGGGTAAAGATTATGGTTAGGGTGAGGGTGAGTGTTAGGATTATGGTGAGGGTTAGGGTTAGGTTTAGGGTTAGGATTAGTGTTATTGTTAGTGTTAGGGTTAGAGTTATGGTGAGGGTGAGTGTGAGGGTTAGGTTTAGTGTTAGGGTGAGGTTTAGGGTTAGGGGTAGGATTAGGGTGAGGGTGAGCGTGAGGTTTAGGGTTAGATTTAGGGTCAGTTGGAGGGTAAGTTCGAGCGTTATTGTTAGGGTTAGTGTTAGGGTTAAGGTTAGGGTGAGGGTTAGGTTGAGGTTTAGGGTTAGGGTTAGGGTTATGATTAGGGTTAGGGTGAGGGTGAGTGTGAGGGTTAGGGTTAGGCTTAGGCTTAGGCTTAGGGTTAGGCTGAGGGTGAGCTTGGGGGTGAGGATTAGGGTTAGAGTGATTGTTAGTGTTCGAGTTAGGGTGTTAGGGTTAGAATGAGGGTTAGGGTTAGGCTTAGGGTTAGGGTGAAGGCTAGGGTCAGGGTGAGGGTTATGGTAAGGGTAAGGGTAAGGCTTAGGCTTGGGGTTAGGCTGACCATGAGGTTTAGGGTGAGGGTTAGGGTTAGGGATAAGTTGAGGTTTAGTGTTAGGGTTAGGGTTAGAGTTAGGGTTAGGGTCAGGGTGAGGTTTAGGTGTAGGGTTAGGGTCAGGGTGAGGGTTAGGGTTCGGGTGAGGGTTAGGGTGGGGGTGACGGTAAGCGTAAAGGTGAGGGTTAGGCTGAGGTTGAGTGTTATATTAAGGGTGAGGGTTATGTTTAAGATGAGGGTTAAGGTTAAGGTTAGGGTGATGGTGTGGGTTAGATTAAGGATTATTGTTATGATTAGTGTGAGGTTTAGGTTGAGGACGAGGGTTAGGGTTAGGGTGAGGGGTAGGGTGAGGATGAGGATGAGGTTTATATTGAGGACTAGTGTTAGGGTTAGTGTGAGGTTTAGGGTGAGGATGAGGTTTAGGGTTAGGGTTAGGTTTAGGATTAATGTTAAGGTTAGGCTTATGTTGAGGGTTAGGGTGGGGGTGAGGCTTAGGGTT
Organism: Dipodomys merriami; assembly: GCF_024711535.1. NCBI lineage: Eukaryota > Metazoa > Chordata > Mammalia > Rodentia > Heteromyidae > Dipodomys > Dipodomys merriami. Next base: position 1,800 of record NW_027202967.1, read on the forward strand.
AGTGGTAGGATTAAGATTAGGATTAGGGTTTGGGTTAGGGTTAGGGTGAGGGTTAGGTTGACGGTTGGGGTTAGGGTTAGTGTCAGGGTTAGGGTTAAGGTTAGGGTGAGGGTTAGTTTGAGGCTGAGCTTTAGGGCTAGGGTTATGGGAAGGGTTAGGATGAGGGTTAGGGTTAGGATTAGGGTTAGGGTGAGGGCTAGGTTGAGGGTGAGGTTTAGTTTTCGGATTAGGGTGAGGTTTAGGGTTAGGGTTAGAGTTAGGGTAAGGTTGAGGTTTAGGTTTAGTTAGGGTAAGGGTGATGCTGAGGTTGAGGGTTAGGTTTAGGGTTAGGGTTAGATTTAGGGATAGGGTGATTGTTAGGTTTGTGGTGATGGTGAGGGTGAGGGTTAGGCTTAGGCTTATGGTTAGGATTAGGATTATGGTAAGTTTAGGGTGATTGTGATGGTTAGGGTTAGGCTTAGGCTTAGGCTTAGGGTTAGTTTGAGAGTGAGGCTGAGGGTGAGCGTTAGGGTTAGGGTGAGGGTTAGGGTTAGGATTAGGGTTAGGGTGACGGCTAGGGTGAGGTTGAGTGTTAGTGTTAGTGTTAGGGAAAGGTTTAGGGTTAGGGTTAGTTTTTGGGTTAGGGTTATGATGAGGGTTAGGGTTACAGTGAGGGTGAGGGTTAGGTTTAGTTTGAGGTTTAGGGTTAAGATTATGGTTAGGGTGAGGGTGAGTTTTAGGATTAGGGTTAGGGTTAGGGTTAGGTTTAGGGTTAGGATTAGTGTTATTGTTAGGGTTAGGGTTAGAGTTATGGTGAGGGGGAGGGGGAGGGGGAGGGGGAGGGTTAGGGTTAGGATTAGGGTGAGGTTTAGGGTTAGGTTTAGGGTTAGGGTTAGGGTGAGGGTGAGGTTTAGGGTTAGAGTTAGGGTTAGGGTAAGCCTGAGGTTGAGGGTTAGGGTTAGGGTTAGTGTTAGAGTTAGGGTTACGATGAGGGTTAGGTGGAGTGTGAGGCTTAGGGTTATTATTAGGAATAAGATTAGGGTAAGGATTAGTGTGTGTGTGATGGTTAGGGTTAGGTTTAGGTTTAGGGTTAGGGTTAGGATGAACGTGAGGGTTCAGTTTAAGTTTGGGTTAGGGTGAGGGTTAGGGTTAGGGTTACAGTGAGCATGAGGGTTAGGGTTAGTTTGAGGGTTAGTCTAGGCTTAGGATTAGGGTGATGGTTAAGGTTAGGCTTAGGGTGAGGGTGAGGATGAGGATTAGGGTTAGGATTAGGGTTAGGGTGAGGGCTAGGGTTAGAGTGAATATTAGGGTTAGTGTTTGGGTGAGGTTTAGGTGTAGGGTTAGGGTTAGGGTGAGAGTTAGGATGAGGAATAGGGTTACAGTGAGGGTGAGGGTTAGGGTAATGGTGAGGGTTAAGATTAGAATTTGGGTTGTGTTGAGGGTGAATTTTAGGGTTAAATTTAGTGTTAGGGGGAAGGTTAGGACGAAGGTTAGGGTTAGTGTTAGGGATAAGGTAAGGGTGAGGGTTAGGTTGAGGTTTAGGGTTAGGGTTAGGTCTAGGGTTAGGGTAAGGGTGAGGGTATGTGAGGGTTAGGGTTAAGCTTAGAGTTAGGGTAGGTATGAGAGTGAGGGTGCGGGTGAGGATTAGGGTTAGGGTGATGGTTAGGGTTAGGCTTAGGGTGAGGGTTAGGATGAGGGATAGGGTTAGAATTAGGGTTCGCGTGAGGGCTAGGATGAGGATGAGGTCAAGAGTAAGGGTTAGGCTTAGGCTTAGGTTTAGGCTGAACGTGAGTTTGAGGGTGAAGGTAGGGTTAGGGTGAAGGTTAGGTTTACAGTTTTGGTGAGGGTTAGGGTTAGTGTGAGGGTTCGTGTTAGTGTTAGGGTTAGTTTTAGGGTGAGGGTACGTGTTGGGGTGAGAGTTAATGTTAGGGTGAGTTTTATGTTTAGGGTGAGGGTTAGGGTTAGGGTTAGGGTTATTGTTTAGGTTAGGGTTCGGTTAAGTTTAGGGTTAGGAAGAGGGCTAGGTTTAGGGTTAGGGTTAGGGTGAGGTTTAGGGTTAGGCTTAGGGTTAGGGTGAGGCTGAGGGTTTGGGTTAGGGTTAGGGTTACGGTGAGGGTGAAGGTGAGGTTTAGGGTTAGGGTGAGGTTTAGGGTTATGGTTAGGGTTAGTGTGAGGGTGAGGGTGAGGTTTAGGGTTAGAGTAAGGGTTAGGGTTAGGGTAAGGGTGAGGGTTATGGTTAGGGTTAGTGTAAGGTTTAGGGTGAATGTTAGGATGAGGGTTAAGTTTATGGTTTTGTGAGGTTTAGTGTTCGGGTGAGGGTGAGGGTTAGAGTTAGGTTTAGGGTGAGGTTTAGGATTAGGATTAGGGTTAGGATTAGGGTTAGGTTGAGGGCTAGGGTGAGGGTGAGGTTTAGGGTTAGTTTTTTTGTGAGGTTAGGGTGAGGGTGAGGGTTAGGATGAGGGTGAGGGTTACAGTGAGGGTGAGGGTTAGGGTTAGGGTGAGGGTTAGGCTTAGGATTTGGGTTAGGGTGATGGTGAGTTTTAGGGTTAGATTTAGGGTTAGATTTAGGGTTAGGGGGAGGTTTAGGTCGAAGATTAGGGTTAGGATTAGTGTTAGGGTTAAGGTTAGGTTGAGGGTTAGGTTGACGTTTAGGGTTAGGGTTAGGGTTAGGGTTAGGATTAGGATTAGGGTTAGGGTATGTGAGGGTTAGGGTTAGGTTTAGGGTGAGAGTTAGGGTTCGGTTAAGTTTAGGGTTAGGGTGAATGTTACGGTAAAGGTTACAGTGAGGATGAGGGATAGGGTTAGGTTGAGGGCTAGGGTTAGGATTAGGGTTAGGGTGAGGGTGAGGGTGAGGGTTAGTGTTAGTGTTAGGGTGAGGCTTAGGATGAGGTTTAGGGTTAGGATTAGGGTTAGGGTGAGGGTTAGGTTTAGTGTGAGGTTTAGGGTTAGGGTTAGGGTGAGATTTAGTGTTAGGTTTAGGGTTAGGGTTAGGGTGAGGGTGAGGTTTAAGGTTAGAGTTAAAATAGGGTGAGGCTGAGGGTGAGGGTTAGTGTTAGAGTCAGTGTTAGAGTTTGGGTTATGGTGAGGGTTAGGATGAGGATTAGGGTAAGGATTAGGGTTAGGGTGAGGGCTAGTTTGAGTGTGAGGATTAGAGTTAGTGTTTGAGTGAGGTTTAGGTTTGGGTTAGGATTAAGGTTTGGATGAGGGGGAGGTGTAGGATTAGATTTAGGGTTAGATGTAGGGTTAGGTTGAGCGTTAATGTTAGGGTTAGTGTGAGGGTTAAGGTTAGGGTTAGGTTTAGGTTGAGGATTAGTGTGATGGGTAGAGTGAAATTTAGGGTTTAGGATGAGGTTTAGGGTTAGGGTTAGGGTTAGGATTAATGTTAGGGTTAGGCTTAACTTGAGGGTTTGGGATAGGGTGAGATTTAGGGTTAGGGTTAGGATTAGGATTAGGGTTAGGGTTAGGGTGAGCGATGCGATGATGGTTAGGTTTAGGGATAGGGTTAGGCTTAGTGTTAGGCTGAGGGTGAGGGTGAGGGTGAGGGTTACGGTTAGGGTGAGGGTTAGGTTTAGGGTTAGGTTGAGAGTTAGGGTTCAGGTTAAGTTTAGGGTTAAGTGAGGGTTAGTGTAACGGTTACAGTGAGGGTGAGGGTTCGGGTTAGAATGAGGGTTAGGGTTAGGGTTAGGGTGAGGGTGAGGGTGAGTTTTAGGGTTAGTGTTAGGATGGGGGTTGGGGTTAGGATTAGGGTTAGAGTGAGGGCTAGGTTGAGGGTGAGGTTTAGGGTTAGGATTAGGGTGAGGTTTAGGGTTAGGTTTAGGGTTAGGGTAGCCTGAGGTTGAGGGTTAGGGTTAGGGTTAGTGTTAGAGTTAGGGTTACGATGAGGGTTAGGGTGATTGTGAGGGTTAGGGTTATTTTTAAGAATAGGATTTGGGTAAGGGTTAGTATGAGTGTGAGGGTTAGGGTTATGTTTAGGTTTACCCTTAGGGTTAGGCTGAGGGTGAAGGTGAGGGTAAGGGTTAGGGTTAGGGTGAGAGTTAGGGGTATCGTTAGGGTGAGGGTTAGGGTTCGGTTTAAGTTTAGGGTTAGGGTGAGGGTTAGGGTTAGGTTTACAGTGAGCATGAGGGATAGGGTTAGGTTGAGGGTTAGGGTAGGTTTAGGATTAGGGTGAGGGTTAGGGTTAGGCTAAGGGTGATGTTTAGGATGAGGATTAGCGTTAGGGTTAGGGTTAGGGTGAGGGCTAGGGTGAGGGTGATGGTTAGGGTTAGTGTTTGGGTGATGTTTAGGTTTAGGTTTAGGGTTAGGGTGAGGGTTTTGAGCGTTAGGGTTACAGTGAGGTTGAGGGTTAGGGTAAGGATTAGGGTTAGGTTTAGGATTTGAGTTGTTGTGAGGGTGAGTTTTAGGGTTAGATTTAGTGTTAGGGCGAAGGTTAGGTCGAGGGTTAGGCTTAGTGTTAGGGATAAGTTTAGGGTGACGGTTAGGTTGAGGTTTAGGGTTAGGGTTAGCGTAAGGGTGAGAGTATGTAATGGTTATGGTTAAGCTTAGGGTTAGGGTTAGGCTGAGGGTGAGGGTGCAGGTGAGGATTAGGGTTAGGGTGATGGTTAGGGTTAGGCTTATGGTTAGGGTTAGGATGAGGGATAGGGTTAGGATTAGGGTTAGGGTGAGGGCTAGGTTGAGGGTGATTGTTAGAGTAAGGGTTAGGCTTAGGCTTAGGTTTAGGCTGAGTGTGAGTTTGAGGGTGAAGATAGGGTTAGGTTGATGTTTAGGTTTAGGGTTAGGGTGAGGGTTACGGTTAGTGTGAGGGTTAGTGTTAGGGTTAGGGTTAGTGTTAGGGTTAGGTTACGGTTAGGTGAGGGTGAGGGTAAGGGTTAGGGTTAGGGTTAGGGTGAGGTTTAGGTTTATGGTTAGGGTTAGGGTGAGACTGAGGGTTTGGGTTAGGGTTAGAGTTCGTGTTATTATTTGGGTTATGGTTAGTGTTATGTTGAGGTTGACTGTGAGGGTTAGGGTTATGGTGATTTTTAGGGTTATGGTTAGGGTTAGCGTGAGGGTGAGGGTGAGGTTTAGGGTTAGAGTAAGGGTTAGGGTGATGGTTAGGGTGAGGGTTAGGGTTAGGGTTAGTGTAAGGGTTTTGGTGAGGATTAGGATGAGTGTTAAGTTTAGGGTTTGGGTGAGGTTTAGGGTTTGGGTTACAGTGAGGGTTAGGATTAGAGTTCGTGTTATTATTTGGGTTAGGGTTAGTGTTATGTTGAGGGTGACTGTGAGGGTTAGGGTTATGGTGATTTTTAGGGTTAGGTTGAGGGTTAAGATGAGGATTAGGGTTAGGATTAGGGGTAGGGTGAGGGTGAGGGTTAGGGTTAGTGTTTGGGTGAGGTTTAGGGTTAGGGTTAGGGTTAGGGTGAGGGTTAGTATGAGGGTGAGGGTTACAGTGAGTGTGAGGGTTAGGGTTAGGGTGAGGGTTAGGGTTAGTATTTGGGTTAGGGTGATGGTGAGTTTTTTGTTTAGATTTAGGGTTGGGGGAGGGTTAGGTCGAGGGTTAGGGTTAGGATTATTGTTAGGGTTAAGGTTAGGTTGAGGGTTAGGTTGATGTTTAGGGTTAGGGTTAGGATTAGGGTTAGGGTTAGGGTATGTGAGGGTTAGGGTTAGGGTTAGGCTTAGGGTTAGGGTTATGCTGAGGGTGAGGGTGGGGGTGAGGATTATGGTTAGGGTGATGGTTGGGGTTAGGGTTAGGGTGAGGGTTAGCATGAGGGATAGGGTTAGGATTAGGGTTCAGGTGAGGGCTAGCGTGAGGGTGAGGGTTAGAATAAGTTTAGGCTTAGGCTTAGGGTTTGGCTGAGCATGAGCTTGAGGGTGAGGGTTCGGGTTAGGGTGAGGTTTAAGGTTAGGGTGAGGATTAGGATGATGTTTAGGATTAGGGTGAGGTTTAGGGTGAGGATGATGGTGAGGCTAATGATGAGGTTTAGACTGAGGTTGAGGTTTAAAATAAGGGTGAGATTTAGGGTTAGGTTTATGGTTATGGTTAGAGTTAGGGTGAGGGTTAGATTGAGGATTTGTGTTAGGGTTAGTGTGAGGTTTAGGGTGAGGTTGAGTTTTAGGGTTAGGGTTAGGGTTAGGATTAATGTTATGGTTAGGGTTAAGGTGAGGATTAGGGTGAGGGTGAGGTTTAGGGTTAGTGTTAGTACTAGGATTAGGGTTAGGGTTAGGGATAGGTTTAGGCTTAATGTTAGGCTGAAGGTGAGGGTGAGGGTGAGGGTTAAGGTAAGGGTGAGTGTTAAGGGTAGGGTTAGGGTGAGAGTTAGGGTTCGGGTTAAGTTTATGGCTAGGCTGAGGGTTAGATTTAGGGTTACAGTGAGCATGAGGGTTAGGGTTAGGTTGAGGGTTAGGATTAGGCTTAGGATTAGGGTGAGGGTTAGGTTTAGGGTTAGGATCAGGGTTAGGATGAGGATTGGGGTTAGGGTTAGGGTTAGGATGAGGGCTAGGGTGAGGGTGAGTTTTAGGGTGAGTGTTTGGGTGATGTTAAGGTTTATGGTTACATTTAGGGTGAGGGTATGTGAGGGTTAGGTTTAGGGTTAGGGTTAGGCTGAGGTTGAGGGTGGGGGTGAGGATCAGCGTTAAGGTGATTGTTAGGGTTAGGGTTAGGGTGAGGGTTACAATGTGGGATAGGTTTAGGATTAGGGTTAGAGTGAGGGCTAGGGTGAGGGTGAGGGTTAGAGTAAGGATTAGGCTTAGGCGTAGGGTTAGGCTGAGCGTGAGGTTGAGTGTGAGGGTTAGGGTTAGGGTGATGGTTAGGTTTATGGTTAGGGTGAAGGTTAGGATGAGGTTTAGGGTTAGGGTGAGGATGATGGGAAGGGTAAAGGTGAGGTTTAGGCTGAGGGTGAGGGTTAAGGTAAGGGTGAGGGTTAGGGTTAGGTTTAAGGTTAGGGTTAGGGTTAGCGTGAGGGTTAGATTGAGGATTAAGGTTAGGGTTAGTGTGAGGTTTAGGGTGAGGATGAGGGTTAGGGTTAGGGTGAGGGTGAGGGTTAGAATTAGGGTTAGGGTGAGAGCTAGGGTAAGGGTGTGGGTTAGAATAAGGGTTAGGGTTAGGGTGAGGTTTTAGATTAGTGGGAGGGTTAGTGTTAGTGTGAGGGTTAGTGTTAGGGTTAGTGTTAGTGTTAGAGTGATGGTAAGGGTTAGGGTGCGGGTTAATGTTAGGGTGAGAGTTATAGTTAGGGAGAGGGTTAGGGTTAGGATTAGGGTGAGGTTCAGTGTTAGGGTTAGTGTTAGAGTTAGGGTTAGAGTGAGGGTGAGGTTTAGGGTTAGAGTTAGGGTAAGGGTGAGGCTGAGGTTGAGGGTTAGTCGTAGGGTTACTGTTAGGGTTAGGGTTAGGTTGAGGGTTTATGTGAGGGTGAGGGTGATGGTGAGTGTTAGGATTAGGTTTAGGACTGGGATTAGGGTAAGGTTTAGGGTGAGTGTGAGGGTTAGGTTTAGGGTTAGGCTCAGGCTTAGGCTTAGGGTTAGGCTGAGAATGAGGGTGATGTTGAGGGTTAGGTTTTGGTTTAGGGTGAGAGTTAGGTTTCGGTTAAGTGTTAATGATAGGGTTAGGGTGAGTGTTAGGATGAGAGTTAGGATTAGGATTAAGGTTAGGTTTAGGGCTAGGGTGAGGGTGAGGGTTACGGTGATGGTTAGGTTAACTGTTAGGGTGAGGGTTAGGATGAGGTTTAGGGTTAGGGTGAGGGTTAGGGTGAGGATGATGGTAAGTGTAAAGGTGAGGTTTAGGCTGAGGGTGAGGATTAAGATACTGGTGAGTGTTAGGGTTAGGTTTAGGGTTAGGGTAAGGGTTAGTGTTAGGGTGAGGGTGAGGTTGAGATTGAGGATTAGAGTTAGGGTTAGTATGAGGTTTAGGGTGAGGATGAGGGTTAGGGTTAGGGTGAGGGTGAGCGTTAGAATTAGGGTTAGGGTGAGGGCTAGGATGAGGGTGAGGATTAGGGTTAGGGTTAGGGTTAGGGTGAGGTTTAGGATTAGGGTGAGGGTTAGGGTTAGTGTGAGGGTTAGTGTTAGGGTGAGGATAAGTGTTAGGTTGCGGGTTAGGGTTAGGGTGCGGGTTATGTTTAGGGTGAGGTTTAGGGTTAGGGTTAGGGTTATTGTTAGGTTTCGGGTTAGGGTTATGGTTACGGTGAGGGTGAGGGTGATGGTTAGAATTACAGTGAGGTTTAGTGTTAGGGTTAGGGTTAGAGTAAGGGTTAGGTTGAGGGTGATGTTTAGTGGTACATTTAGGGTAAGAATGAGGGTTAGGGTTAGGGTACGGGTAAGCGTGGGGGTGATGGTAAGGGTAAAGGTGAGGGTTAGGCTGAGGGTGAGGGTTACCGTAAGTGTTCGTGTTAGGGTTAGTGTGAGGGTTAGTGTTAGTGTTAGGGTGAGGTTGAGGGTTAGATTCAGGATTAGTGTTAGGGTTAGTGTGAGGTTTATGGTGAGGATTAAGGTTAGGTTAGGATGAAGGCTTTGGTGAGGATGAGGGTTAGAGTTTGTGTTAGGGGGAGATTTAGGGTTAGGGTGATATTTAGGGTTAGTTTGAGGGTTAGTGTTAGGGTTAAGGTTAGTGTTAGTGTGAGGGTAAGTGTTAGGGTGAGGGTTAGGTTTAGAGTGAGGGTAATGGTTAGGGTGAGGGATAGGGTTAGGATAAGTGTAAGGGTGAGGGCTAGGCTGAGGGTTAGGGTGAGGGTTAGGGTTAGGGATAGGGTTAGGTTTAGGATTAGGTTTAGGGTGGGGACGAGTGTGAGGGTTAGGATTAGGGTTTGGGTTAGGCTTAGAGTTAAGATGAGGGATAGGTTTAGGGTTTGGGTTAGGGTTAGGGTGAGGCTGAGGATTAGGGTTAGATTTAGGGTTAGGTTTAGGGTTAGTGTTAGTGTTAGGGTTAGTGTTAGTGTTACAGTGAGGGTTGGGGTTAGGGTTAGGCTTCGGCTTAGGCTTAGATTTAGGGTGAGGGTTAGGATGACGATTAGGTTTTTGATTAGGGTTAGGGTGAGGGCTATGTTGAAGGTGAGGTTTAGGGTTAGTGTCAGGGTAAGGTTTAGCTTTAGGGTTAGGGTGAGGGTGAGGGTGAGGTTTGGGTTAGGGTTAGGAGTAGGATTAGGATTAGTGTTAGGGTGAATGTGAGGGTTAAGGTTAGGGTGAGGTTTAGGGTTAGGATTAGGGTGAGTGTGAGGTTTAGGGTTAGGGTTAGGCTTAGAATTAGGCTGAGGGTGAAGGTGTGGGTTAGCGTTAGGTTTAGTGTTAGGGTGAGGTTTAGGGTTTGGGTTAGGGTTAGAGTTTGGGTTAGGGTGAGGCTGAGGTTTAGGGTTAGTGTTAGGGTTAGGGTGAGGCTGAGAATGAGGGTTAGGGTTAGGGTTAGTGTTAGGTTTTGGGTTAGTGTTAGGTTTAGGGTTAGGTTTAGGGGGAGGGTTAGGGTGAGGGTGAGGGTTAAGATTAGGATTAGAGTTAGGGTTAGGGTGAGTGTGAGGGTTAGGGTTAGGTTTAGGGTTATTCTTAGGGTTAGGCTGAGGGTGAGGGTGAGGGTGAGGTTTAGGGTTACGGTGAGGGCTAGGGTGAGGTTGAGGTTTAGGGTTAGTGTTAGGGTGAGGTTTCAGGTTAGGGTTAGGGTGAGTGTGAGGTACAGGGTTATAGTGAAGGTTAAGCTGAGGCTGAGGGTGAGGTTTAGGGTTAGGGTTAGGATTAGGATTAGTGTAAGGGTTAGGGTGAGTGTGAGTGTTTGGGTTAGGTTTAGGCTTAGGCTTACACTGAGGGTGAGGGTTAGGATGAGGGTTAGGGTTAGGATTAGGATTAGGGTGAGGGTTAGGTTAGTTTGAGGTTTAGTGTTAGGGTTAGGGTTATTGTTTGGATTAGTGTTAGGGTGAGGGTGAGGTTTATGGTTAGATTTAGGTTTAGTTGGAGGGTTAGGTCGAGGGTTAGGGTTAGGCTTAGTATTAGGATTAGGATTAGGCTGAGGGTGAGTTTGAGGTTTAGGGTTAGGGTTAGGGTTAGGTTTAGGATTAGGCTGAGGGTGAGGGTGGGGGTGAGGATTAGGGTTAGGGTGATGGTTATGGTTAGGGTTATGGTGAGGGTTAGTGTTAGTGTTAGGGTTAGAGTTAGGGTTAGGGTGAGGTTGAGGTTTAGGGGTAGAGTTATGGTTAGGGTGAGGGTTAGCGTTACAGTGAGGGTTAGTTTGAGGGTGACGGTAAGGGTAAACTTGAGGGTTAGGCTGAGAGTGAGGGTTACGGTAAGGGTAAGGGTTAGGGTTAGGTTTAGGGTGAGGTTTAGGGTGAGGGTGAGAGTTAGATTGAGTATTAGTGTTAGTGTTAGTGTGAAGTTTAGGGTGAGGATGAGGGTTAGGTTTAGGGTGAGTTCTAGGTAGAGGGTGAGGTTTAGGGTTAGGGTTAGGGTGAGGTTTAGGTATAGATTGATGTTTAGGGTTATTGTGAGGGTTAGTGTTAGTGTTAGGGTTAGTGTTAGGGTGAGGGTCAGTGTTAGGGTGAGGGTTAGGGTTAGGGTAAATGTTAGGGTGAGGGGTAGGGTTAGGGTGAGGGATATGGTTAAGGTGAGGGTTAGGGTTAGGTTTAGGATAATTGTTAGCATTAGGGATAGGGTTCCGGTTATTGTGAGTGAGGGTGAGGGTTAGGTTTAGGGCTAGGATGAGGTTTAGGGATAGGGTTAGGTTGAGTGTGAGGGTTAGGGTTAGGGTTAGGCTTACGATTAGGCTGAGGGTGATGGTTAAGTTTAGGTTGAGGGTTACGGTTATTGGGAGGGTTAGGATGAGGGTTAGGGTTAGGATTAGGGTTAGGGTGGGGGTGAGTGTGTGTGTTAGCATTAGGTTTAGGGTTAGGGTTAGGGTTAGGCTGAGGGTGAGGTTGAGAGTGAGGGCTAGGCTGAGGGTGATTTTTAGGGTTAGGGTTAGGGTGAGGGTTATGGTTAGGGTAAGGGTGAGAGTTAGGGTTCGGTTTAAGTTTAGGGTTAGGTTGAATGTTAAGGTAAGGTTTATGGTGAGGGAGATGGTTAGGGTGAGATTGAGGGTTAGGGTTTGGATTAAGGTTAGGGTGAGGGTGAGGGTGAGGGTTAGGTTTAGTGTTTGGGTGAGGGATAGGTTGAGGGTTAGGGTAAGGATTAGTGTTAGGGTGAGGGCTAGGGTGAGGCTGAGGTTTAGGGTTAGGGTTAGGGTTAGGCTTAGGCTTAGGGTTAGGCTGAGGGTGAGGATGGGGGTGAGGATTATGTTTAGGTTTGATCGTTAGGGTTAGGGTTAAGGAGAGGGTTAGGATGAGGGTTAGGATTAGGATTAGGGTTAGGGTGAGGGCTAGGGTGAGGGAGAGTGTTAGGGTTAGGATGATGGTTAGGTTTATGCTTAGGGCGAGGGTTAGGATGAGGTATAGGTTTAGGGTGAGGTTGAAGGTAAGGGTAAAGGTGAGGTTTAGGCTGACGGTGAGGGATAAGGGTGAGGGTTAGGGTTAGTTTTAGGGTGAGGGTTAAAGTTAGGGTACGTGTTATGTTTAGGGTGAGGGTTAGGGTTAGGTTTAGGGTTATTCTTAGGTTTAGGGTTAGGGTTATGTTTAATGTGAGGGTAAGGGTTAGGTTTAGGGTTACAATAAGGTTTAGTGTTAGGGTTAGGGTTAGAGTTAGGGTTAGGTTGAGGGTGAGGTTTAGGGGTACATTTAGGGTTAGGGTGAGGGTTAGGTTTAGGGTGAGTTTGAGTTAGGTTTAGGGTTCGGGTTAGGTTTATGGTTAGGATTAGTGTTATTGTTATGGATAGAGTTAGGGATAGTGTGAGGGTTAGGGTGAGGGTTAGGGTTAAAGTGAGGTTTATGGTTAGGATGAGGGTTAGGGTTAGGGTGAAGGATAGGGTGAGGGTGAGGGTTAGGGTTAGACTTAGGGTGAGTGTTAGGGTTAGGGTGATGTTTAGGGTTAATGTGAGGGGTAGTGTTAGGGTTAGGGTTAGTGTTGGGGTGAGGGGAAGTCTTACGGAGAGGGTTAGGTTTAGATTGAGGGTTATGGTTAGGGTGAGGGTTAGGGTTAGGATAAGTGTAAGGGTGAGGTCTAGGCTGAGGGTTAGGGTGAGGGTTAGGGTTAGGGATAGGGTTAGGTTTAGGATTAGGGTTAGGGTGAGTTTGAATGTGAGGGTTAGGATTAGGTTTAAAGTTAGGCTTAGAGTTATTATGAGGGTTAGGGTTAGGGTTTGGGTTAGGGTGTCGGTGAGGCTGAGGATTAGGGTTAGGTTTAGTGTTAGTTTTAGGGTTAGCTTTAGGGTTAGTGTTAGTGTTAGGGTTAGTGTTAGGGTTAGAATGAGTTTTGGGGTTAGGGTTAGGATTAGAGTTAGGCTTAGAGTTAGGGTGAGAGTTAGGATGAGGATTAGGTTTACCAGTAGATTTAGGGTGAGGGCTAGGGTGAAGGTGAGGATTAGGGTTAGTTTTAGGGTAAAGTTTAGGGTTAGGGTTAGGGTTAGGGTGTTGGTTACGATGAGGGTTAGGGTTACGGTGAGGGTGAGGGTTAGGTTTAGGGTGAGGGTTAGGGTTAGGTTTGGGGTGAGGGTGAGGGTGAGTGTTAGGGTTAGGGTGAGGTTTAGGGTTAGGGTTAGGTCTAGGATTAGTGTTATGGTGAGGGTTAGGTTTATGGTTAGACTTAGGTTTAGTTGGAGGGTTAGGTGGAGGGTTAGGGTTAGGGTAAGTATTAGGGTTAAGGTTAGGTTGAGGTTTATGTTGAGGTTTAGGGTTAGGGTTAGGTTAGGGTTAGGATGAGGGTGAGTGTGAGGTTTAGGGTTAGGGTTAGGCTTAGGCTCAGGGTTAGGATGAGGGTGAGGGTGGTGGTGAGTATTAGGGTTAGGGTGATGGTTAAGCTTAGGGTTAGGGTGTGGGTTATTGTTAGGGTTAGTGTTAGAGTTAGGGTTAGGGTGAGTGTGAGGTTTTGGCGTAGAGTTAGGGTTAGGGTGAGTGTTAGAGGTAGAGTGAGGGTTAGGGTGAGATTGACGATACGTGTAAAGGTGAGGGTTAGGCTGAGGGGGAGGGTAATGGTAAGGGTGAGGGATAGGGTGAGGGTGAGGTTTAGGGTTAGTGTTCGATTTAGGGATAGGTTGAAGGTGAGGGTGAGGCTTAGGGTTAGGATTAGGTTTAGGGTAAGGGTTAGGGTGAGTGTGAGCGTTAGGGTTAGGGTTAGGCTTAGGGTAAGGCTGAGGGTGAGGGTGAGGTTGAGGGTTAGGGTTAGGGTGAGGGTTAGGTTTAGGGTGAGGCTGAGAGTTAGGTATAGGTTGAGGGTGAGGGTTAGATTGAGGATTAGTGTTTGGGTTAGTGTGCAGTTTAGGGTGAGAATGAGGGTTAGGGTTAGGGCGAGGTTTAGGGAGAGGTTGAGGTTTAGGGTTAGTGTTAGGGTGAGGTTTAGGGTTAGGGTGATGGTTAGGGTTAGTGTGCGGTTTAGTGTTATGGTTAGGGTTAGTGTTAGGGTGAGGTTAAGCGTTATGGTGAGGGTTAGGGTTAGGGTGAGTGTTATGTTTAGGGTTCGGGTTAGGGTTATTTTAGCTTTAGGGTTAGGGTTAAGGTTATGGTGAGGGTTAGGATTAAGGTTAGGGCTAGGATGAGGTTTAGGGATAGGGTTACGGTTAGGGTTAGGGTCAGGGTTAGGTTTAGTGTTAGAGTTAGAATTAGGGTGAGGCTGAGTGTGAGGGTTAGTGTTAGGATTAATGTTAGGGTTAGGCTTAAGGTGAGGGTTAGGTTGAGGGTGAGGTTTGGGTTTAGGCTTAGGAGTAGGATTAGTGTTAGTCTGAGGTTGAGGGTGAGGGTGAGGGTTAGGGTGAGGTTTACGGTTAGGTTTAGGGTGAGTGTGAGGGTTAGGGTTAGGGTTTGGCTTGGATTAGAATGAGGGTGAGGGTGTGGGTTAGTGTTAGGGTTAGTGTTAGTGTGAGGTTTAAGGTTTGGGTTAGGGTTAGAGTTAGGGTTAGAATGAGGGTGAGGTTTAGGTTTAGAGTTAGGGTTAGGGTGATATTTAGGTTGAGGGTAAAGCTAAGGGTTAGTTTTAGGGTTAGGGTTAGGGTGATAGTTAGGGGGAGGGTTAGGGTTAGGGTTAGGGTTAGGGACAGGATCAGGGTTAGAGTGAGGGTGAGTGTGTATGTTAGTTTTAGGTTTAGGGTTAGGCTTAGGGTTAGGCTGAGGGTGAGGTTGAGGGTGAGGGTTAGGTTTAGGGGGAGGGTTAGTATGAGGGTTAGGGTTAGGATTAGGGTTAGGGTAAGGGCAAGGGTGATTGTGAGTGTGAGGTTTAAGGTTAGGGTTAGGGTTAGGTTTACTGTGAGTTTGAGGTTTAGGGTTAGAGTTAGGGTTAGGGTGAGACTGAGGTTGAGGTTTAGGGTTAGGGGTATTGTTAGGTTTAGGGTTAGGTGTAGGGTGAGCGTTAGGGTGAGTGTGAGGGATAGGGTTAGGATTAGGTTTATGGTTAGGGTGAGTGTGAGGGTTAGTGTTAGGTTTAGTGTTAGGCTTAGGTTTAGGCTGAGGTTGAGGGTGAGTTTGAGGGTTAGGGTTAGGGTGAGGGTTAGGGTTAGGGTTATGGGTGGGGTTAGGATGAGGGTTAGGGTTAGGATTAGGGTTAGGGTGAGGGCTAGGGTGAGGTTGAGGTTTAGGGTTAGTGTTAGGGTGAGGTTTAGGTTTAGGGTTAGGGTTAGGGTTAAGGTGAGTGTGAGGTATAGGGTTAGAGTTAGGGTAAAGTTGAGGCTGAGGGTGAGGCTTAGGGTTAGGGTTAGGATTAGGATTAGGGTAACGGTTAGGTTGAGTGTGATGGTTAGGTTTAGGGTTAGGCTTAGGTTTACACTGAGGGTGAGGGTGAGGGTGAAGGTTAGGGTTAGGATTAGGGTTAGGATGAGGGTGATTGAGGGTGTTAGGTTTAGTTTTAGGTTTAGGCTTAGGCTTAGGCTGAGGTTGCGGGTGAGTTTGAGGGTCAGGGTTAGGGTGAGGGGTAGGGTTAGGGTTATGGGGAGGGTTAGGATGAGGTTTAGGGTTAGGGTTAGTGTTAGGATTAAGGTGAGTGTGAGGTATAGGGTTAGAATTAGGTTAATGGTGAGGCTGAGGGTGAGGCTTAGGGTTAGGGTTAGGATTAGGATTAGGGTAAGGGTTAGGGTGAGTGTGATGGTTAGGGTTAGGGTTAGGCTTATTTTTACACTGAGGGTGAGGGTGAGGGTGAAGGTTAGGGTTAGGATTAGGGTTAGGGTGAGGGTGAGTGAGTGTGTTCGGTTTAGTTTTAGGTTTAGGCTAAGGTTTAGGCTAAGGGTGAGGTTGAGTTTGAGGGTTAGGTTTAGGGTGAAGTTTAGGGTAAGGGTTAGGGGGAGGGTTAGGTATAGGATTAGGCTTAGGATGAGAGTGAGGCTGAGGGTTAGGGTTAGTGTTAGGGTTAGGGTTAGGGTGAGAGTTATGGGGAGTGTAGGGGTTAGAGTTAGGATTAGGGTCAGGGTGAGGGTGCGTTTGTGTGTTAGGGTTAGGTTTAGAGTTAGGCTTAGGGTTAGGCTGAGGGTGAGGTTGAGGGTGAGGGTTATGGTTATGGTGAGGGTTATTTTTATGGTTAGGGTGAGGGTTAGGATGAGGTTTAGGGTTAGGGTGAGGGTTAAGGTGAGGATGATGGTAACGGTAAAGGTGAGGTTTAGGCTGAGGGTGAGGGTTAAGATAAGGGTGAGGGTTAGGATTTGGTTTAGGTTTAGGGTGAGGACTAGATTGAGGATTAGGGTTAGCGTTCATGTGAGGTTTAGAGTGAGGATGAGGGTTAGTGTTAGGGTTAGGGACAGGATCAGGGTTAGAGTGAGGGTGAATGTGTGTGTTAGTTTTAGGTTTAGGGTTAGGCTTAGGGTTAGGCTGAGGGTGAGGTTGAGGGTGAGGGTGAGGGTTACGGTGAGGGTTAGAGTAAGGTTTAGGGGGAGGGTTAGGATGAGGCTTAGGTTTAGGATTAGGGTTAGGGTGAGAGCTAGGGTGAGGGTGAGGTTTAGGTTTAGGGTTAGGGTGAGGGTTATGGTTAGGGTGAGGGTTAGGATTAGGGTTAAGTTTATTGTTAGGGTTCTGTTTAAGTTTACGGTTATGGTGCGGGTGAGGGTGAGGGTTAGGGTTAGGGTTAGGGTGAGATTTAGTGTGAGGGTGAGGTTTAGGGTTAGAGTTAGGGTTAGGGTGAGGGTTAGGTTGAGGGTTAGGGTTAGGGTTAGTGTTAGTTTTAGGGTTAGGGTGAGAGTTAGGGGGAGGTTTAGGGTTAGGGTTAGGATGAGGATTAGGATTAGGGTTAGGGTGAGGGTGAGTGTGTGTGTTAGGGGTAGGTTTAGGGTTAGGCTTAGTGTTAGGCTGAGGGTGAGGTTGAGTGTGAGGGTTAGGGTTAGAGTGAGGGTTAAGTTTAGGTTTAGGAGGATGGTTAGGATGAGGGTTAGGTTTAGGATTATAGTTAGGGTGAGTGCTAGGGTGAGGATGAAATTTAGCGTTAGGGTTAGGGTGAGTGTTAGGGTTAGGTTTAGGGTGAGAGTTAGGTTTCGGGTTAAGTTTAGGGTTAGGGTGCGTGTCAGGGAAAGAGTTACTGTGAGGGTGAGTGTTAGGATTAGGTTGAGGCTTAGGGTTAGGATGAGGGTTAGGGTGAGGGTGATGGTGAGGGTTAGGATTAGGTTTAGGGTGAGGGTTATAATGAGGGTTAGGGTTTGGATTAGGGTTAGAGTGAGGGCTAGGGTGAGGGTGACGATTATGGTAAGGTTTAGGCTTAGGCTTAGGGTTAGGCTGAGGGTGAGGTTGAGGTTGAGGGTTAGGGTTAGGGTGAGGGTTAGGTTTATGGTTAGGGTGAGGGTTACGATGAGGTTTAGAGCTAGGGGGAGGTTTAGGGTGAGGATGATAGTAAGGGTAAAGGTGAGGTTTAGGCTGAGGATGAGGATTAAGGTAATGGTGAGTGTTAGGGTTAGGTTTAGGGTTAGGGTAAGGGTTAGGATTAGGGTTAGGGTGAGAGTTAAATTGAGGTTTAGGGTTAGCGTTAGTGTGAGGTTTAGGGTGAGGATGAGGGATAGGGTTAGGGTTAAGGTTAGGGTTAGGGTGAGCGTGAGGTTTTGGGGTGGAATTAGGGTTAGGGTGAGGATTAGGGTGAGGGTTAGGTTTAGGGTAAGGTTTAGCATGGGGTTGATGGTAAGGGTAAACGTGAGGTTTAGGCTGAGGGTGAGGGTTACAGTGGGGTGAGGGTTAGGGTTAGAGGGAGGGTTAGGGTTAGGGGAAAGGTGTGGGTGAGGGTTAGCTTGAGGATTAGTGTTAGGGTTAATGTGAGGTTTAGGGTGAGGATGAGGATTAGGGTTATTGTGAGGGCTAGGGTGAAGGTGAGGGTTAGGTTTAGGTTTAGGGTGAGGTTTAGTTTTAGGGTGATGTTTAGGGTTAGTGTGAGGGTTAGTGTTAGGATTAGTGTTAGTGTTAGGGTGAGGGTAAGTGTCAGGGTGAGGGTTAGGGTTACGGTGAGGTTAGGGTTAGGTTGAGGATTAGGGTTAGTGTTAGGGTTATTGTTAGGGTTAGGGTTAGGGTTAGGATTACAGTGAGGGTGAGGGTGAGGTTTAGGATTAGTGTTAGGATGAGGTTTAGTTTTAGGGTAAGGGTTAGAGTTAGGGTTAGTGTGAGAGTGAGGTTTAGGGTTAGAGCTAGGGTTAGCGTTATGTTGAATGTTTTGGTTAGATTTAGGCTCAGCCTTAGGCTTAGGCCAAGCATGAGGGTGAGGGTTATGTTTAGGGTTAGGGTGAGGTTTAGGGTTAGGGTTAGGGTGAGGGTTAGGATGAGGTTTTTTGGTTAGGATTAATGTTAGGGTGAGGGTTAGGGTGAGGTTTAAGTTTAGGGATATGGTTAGGTTTAGGGTTAGGGTTAGGTTGAGGGTGAGTGTGAGGGTCAGGGTTATGGTTAGGCTTAGGGTTAGGGTGAGGGTTTGGGTTAGGGATTTGGTTAGGGTGAGGGTGAGGCTGAGGATTAGGGTTAGGTTTATGGTTAGGTTTAGGGTTAGGTTACGGTTAGGGTTAGGGTCTCAGTTAGGTTTAGGGTTAGGTTTAGGCTTAGGGTTAGGCTTAGGATTCGGCTGAGGGTGAGGATGGGGTTGAGGATTAGGGTTAGGTTTAGTATTAGGGTTATTGTTTGTGTTATGTTTAGGGTTAAGTTGGAGCTGAGGGTGATTCTGAAGGTGAGGGTTATGGTTATGGTTATGGTTAGGGTTAGGGTTAGTGTTAGGTTTAGGGTTAGGTTCAGAGTTATGGTGAGATTGAGGGTGAGGGTGAGGGTTAGGGTTAGGGTGAGATTTAGGGTGAGGTTTAGGGTTAGGGTTAGTGTTAGGGTTACGGGGAGGGGGAGGGTTAGGTTGAGGTTTAGGGATAGGGTTAGCTTTAGTATTAGGGGTAGGGTGAGGGTGAGTGTGACAGTTAGGTTGAGGGTGAGGCTTAGGCCTAGGTTTAGGCTGAGGGCGAAGGTGGGGGTGAGGATTAGGGTTAGGGTGATGGTTTGGGTTAGGGGTAGTGTTACTCTTAAGGTTAGGGTTAGAGTTACGGTGAGGGTGAGGGTGGGGGTGTGGAGTAGTGTTAGGGTTAGGGTATGGTTTAGGGTTGGGGTTAGGGTTAGTGTGAGGGTGAGGTTTAGGGTTAGATATAGGGTTATGAGGAGGGTTAGGGTGAGGGTTAAGGATAGGGTTAGTGTTAGAGTTAGGCTGAGGGTGAGGGTTAGTTTGAGGTTTAGGGTTAGGGTTATGGTTGTGGTTAGTGTGAGGGTTAGTTTTACGGTTAGGGTTAGTATTAGGGTGAGGGTAAGTTTTACAGTGAGGGTTTGGGTTAGGATGAGGGTTATGGTTAGGGGGAGGGTTAGGATTAGGGTTAGGGTTATTGTTAGGGTTAGGTTTAGGGTTTTGGTTACGGTGAGGTTGAGGGTGACTTTTAGGGTTAGGTTTAGGGTAAGGTTTATGGTTTGGGTTAGGGTTAGAGTGATGGTTAGGATGATGGTGAGGTTTACGGTTAGTGTTAGAGTTAGGGTGAGGGTTAGGGTGAGGTTTAGGGTTAGGGTTAGTGTTAGGGTTAGGGTTAGGGTGAGAGTTAGGTTTAGGGTTAGGGTTAGGGTTAGGGTTAGGGTTAAGTTTAGGGTTAGGTTTATGGTTTCCGTTATGGTGAGGGTCAGTTTTAGGATTAGGGTTAGGGTCAGTGTGAGGTTTAGGGTTAGAATTAGGGTTAGGTTGAGGCTGTAGATTCGGGTTCGGGTTAGGTTTAGGGTTAGGATTAGGATTAGGGTTTGGTTAGGGTGAGTGTGAGGCTTATGGTTAGGGTTATGGTTAGCCTTAGGTTTAAGCTGAGGGTTTGCGTGAGGTTGAGGGTTAGGGTTATTCTGAGGGGTAGGGTTATGGTTACGGTGAGGTTTAGTGTTAGGGTTAGGGTTAGAGTTATGGTTTGGGTGAGGGTGAGGTTTAGGGGTAGAGTTAGTTTTGGGGTGAGGGTTAGGGTGAGTGTGAGTGTTATGGTGAGGGTTAGGGTAGGGGTGACGGTAAGGGCAAACTTGAGGGTTATGCTGAGGGTGAGGGTTACGGTAAGGTTGATGGTTAGGGTTAGGGTGAGTGTTAGGGTTAGGGTTAGGGTGAGAGTTAGGGTTTGGGTTAAGTTTAGGGTTAGAGTGAGGGTTAGGGTAAGGGTTAAGGTGAGGGTGAGGTTTAGGGTTAGGTTGAGGGCTAGGTTGAGGGTGAGGGTTAGGTTTAGGGTTAGGGTAAGCGCTAGGGTGAGGGTTAGGGTGAGGGTTAGGGTTAGGGATTGGGTTAGGTTTAGGATTAGGGTTAGTTTGAGGGTGAGTGTGAGGGTTAGGGTTAGGGTTAGGCTTAGAGTTAGGGTGAGTGTTAGGTTTAGGGTTTGGGTTAGGCTGAGGCTGAGGCTGAGGATTATGGTTAGGTTTAGGGTTAGGGTTAGGCTTAGGGTTAGGCTGAGGCTGAGTGTGGGGGTTAGGATTAGATTTAGAGTTAGGTTAGGCTTACGGTTAGGGTACTTTTTAGTGTTATAGTTAGGGTTAAGTTTGCAGTGATAGTGAGGCTGAAGGTGAGGGTTATGTTTAGAGTTAGCATTAGGGTTAGGGTTAGTGTTATTGTTAGGGTTAGGGTTAGAGTTACGGTGAGTTTGAGGGTGAGGGTGAGGTTAGGGTTAGGGTGAGGTTTAGGCTTAGGGTTTTGGTTAGGGTTAGGGTGAGGGTGATATTTAGGGTTAGATTTAGGGTTAGGGGGAGGGTTAGGGTGAGGTTTAGGGTTAGGGTTAGTGTTAGGGTTAGGGTGAGGTTGAGGGTTAGTTTGAGGTTTAGGGATAGGGTTAGATTTAGGATTATGGTTAGGGTGAGGGGGAGGGGGAGGGTTAGGGGGAGGGTTTGGCTTAGGCTTATGGTTAGGCTGAGGATGAGGTTGGGGGTGAGGATTAGGGTTAGGGTGACTGTTAGGGTTATTGTTAGGGGGAGGGTTCAGGTGAGGGTTAGGGTTAGGTTTAGTGTTAGGGTTAGGGTAAGGATGAGTTTTAGGGTTCGGGTTAGGGTTAGGGTTAGGGTAGGTGTGAGGTTTAGGGTTTAGCTTAGGGTTAGGGTTAGAAATACGGTGAGGTTGAGGGTGCAGATGAGTGTGAGGTTTAGGGTTAGGTTTAGGGTGAGGCTTACGGTTAGGCATAGGGTTAGGCTAAGGGTGAGGTTGAAGTTTAGGGTTAGGGTGACTGTTAGAGTTAGGGTTATGTGGAGGGTTAGGATGAGGGTTAATGTTTGGATTAGGGTTAGGGTGATAGCTAGTTTGACGGTGAGGTTTAGGGTTAGGTTAGGGTGAGGTTTAGGGTTTGGGTTCGGGTTAGGATTAAGGTGAGGTTAAGGTTTAGGGTTAGAGTTAGGGTTAAGGTGAGGCTGAGGGTGAGGGTTAGGGTTAGGGTTAGGATTAGGATTAGGGTAAGGGTTATGGTGAGTGTGAGTGTTAGGGTTAGGCTTAGGCTTTGGCTTAGGGTTACACTGAGGGTGAGGGTGAGGTTTAGGTTTAGGATGAGAGTTAGGGTTCAGGTTAAGTTTAGGGTTAGGTTGAGGGTTAGGGTTAGGTTTACGTTGAGTGTGAGGGTTAGAGTTAGGTTGAGGGTTAGGGTTAGGGTGAGGTTTAGGGTTAGGGTTAGGGTGAGGGTTAGGATGAGGATTAGGCTTAGAGTTAGGGTGGGGGTTAGGATGAGGGTAAGAGTTAAGGTAAAGGTGAGGGTTAGGGTTAGGTTGAAGTTTAGGGTTAGGTTTAGGGTTAGGGTGATGGTTATAGTTAAGGTTAGGGTGAGGGTTAGGATAAGGATTAGGTTTAGGATTAGGGTTAGGGTGGGGGCTAGTGTGAGGGTGAGGGTTAGGGTTAGTGTTAGGGTCAGGTTTAGGGTTAGGGTTAGAAATACGGTGAGGTTGAGGGTGCAGATGAGTGTGAGGTTTAGGGTTAGGTTTAGGGTGAGGCTTACGGTTAGGCATAGGGTTAGGCTAAGGGTGAGGTTGAAGTTTAGGGTTAGGGTGACTGTTAGAGTTAGGGTTATGTGGAGGGTTAGGATGAAGGTTAATGTTTGGATTAGGGTTAGGGTGATAGCTAGTTTGACGGTGAGGTTTAGGGTTAGGTTAGGGTGAGGTTTAGGGTTTGGGTTCGGGTTAGGATTAAGGTGAGGTTAAGGTTTAGGGTTAGAGTTAGGGTTAAGGTGAGGCTGAGGGTGAGGGTTAGGGTTAGGGTTAGGATTAGGATTAGGGTAAGGGTTAGGGTGAGTGTGAGTGTTAGGGTTAGGCTTAGGCTTAGGCTTAGGGTTACACTGAGGGTGAGGGTGAGGTTTAGGTTTAGGATGAGAGTTAGGGTTCAGGTTAAGTTTAGGGTTAGGTTGAGGGTTAGGGTTAGGTTTACGTTGAGTGTGAGGGTTAGAGTTAGGTTGAGGGTTAGGGTTAGGGTGAGGTTTAGGGTTAGGGTTAGGGTGAGGGTTAGGATGAGGATTAGGCTTAGAGTTAGGGTGGGGGTTAGGATGAGGGTAAGGGTTAAGGTAAAGGTGAGGGTTAGGGTTAGGTTGAAGTTTAGGGTTAGGTTTAGGGTTAGGGTGATGGTTATAGTTAAGGTTAGGGTGAGGGTTAGGATAAGGATTAGGTTTAGGATTAGGGTTAGGATGAGGGCTAGTGTGAGGGTGAGGGTTAGGGTTAGTGTTAGGGTCAGGTTTAGGGTTAGGGTTACGTTTAGTTTGAGGGTTAGGATGAGGGTTAGGGTTACGGTAAGGGTGAGGGTTAGGGTTAGGGTGAGGGTGAGGGTTAGGGTTAGGTTTAGGGTTAGGGTGAGGGTGAGGGTTAGGATTCAGTTTAGGGTTAGGGTTATTTTTAGGGTTACATTTAGGTAAGGGTGAGGGTTAGGGTTAGGGTTAAGTTGAGGTTTTTAGTGTTAGGATTAGGGTTAGAGTTAGGGTTAGGGTGAGGGTAGGGTTAGTGTTACTGTGAGGTTTAGTGTTTGGGTTACGCTATGGGTTAAGGTGAGGGCTGTGGTTAGCGTGAGGGTTAGGATTAGGGTTAGTGTTTTTATTTGTGTTAGGTTTTGGGTTAAGGTAACGTTGAGGGTAAGGGTGAGCGTTAGGGTTTAGGGTTAGGTTGAGTTTTAGGTTTTGGGTTAGGGTTAGAGTTAGGGTTAGGGTGAGGTTGAGTTTTAGAGTTAGAGTTAGGGTTAGGGTGAGGGTTAGGTTGAGGGCTTGGGTTAGGGTTAGTGTTAGGGTTAGAGTTAAGGTTAGGGTGAGAGTTAGGTTGAGGGTGAGGTTCAGGGTTAGGGTTATGGGATGGTTTAGGATGAGGGTTAAGGTTAGAATTAGGGTTAGGGTGAGTCCTAGGTTGAGGGTGAGGTTTAGTGTTAGGTTTAGGGTGAGGTTTAGGTTTAGGGTTAGGTTACGGTAAGGGTGAGGTTTAGGTTTAGAGTTAGGTTAAGGGTGAGGCTGAGGTTGAGGGTTAGGGTTAGTGTTAGAGTTAGTTTTAGGGTGAGGGTTAGGATTAGGATGAGGATGAGGGTGAGGATTAGGCTTAGGTTTAGGATTCGGATTAGGGTAAGGGTTAAGGTCAGTGTGATCGTTAGGGTTAGGGTTTGGCTTAGGCTTAGGTTTAGGCTGAGAGTGAGGGTGAGGGTGAGGGTTAGGGTTAGGGTGAAAGTTAGGGTTAGGGTTAGGGTGAGAGTTAGGGTTCGATTATGTTTAGGGGTAGGGTGAGGGTTAGGGTTAGGATTAGGGTTAGAATGAGGGCTAGGGTGAGGGTGAGGGTTAGGGTTAGTGTTAGGATAAGGTTTAGGGTTAGGGTTAGGATTTGGGTTAGGGTTAGGTGAGGGTTAGGGTTACTGTGAGGGTGAGGGTTAGGGTTAGGTTGAGGGTTAGGGTTAAGATTATGGTTAGGGTGAGGGTATGTGTTAGGTTTAGGTTTAGGGTTAGGGTTCGCTTTAGGGTTAGGATTAGTGTTATTGTTAGGGTTAGGGTTAGAGTTATGGTGAGGGTGAGGGTGAGGTTGAGGGTGAGTTTTAGGGTTAGAGTGAGGTTTAGGGTTAGGGTTAGGATTAGGGTTAGGATGAGGGGGCAGTTTAGGGTTAGATTTAGGGTTAGTTTTAGGGTTAGGTCGAGTGTTAATGTTACGGTTAGTGTTAGGATTAAGGTTATGGTGAGGTTTCGGTTGAGGATTAGTGTGAGGGTTAGTGTGAGGTTTAGGGTTTAGGCTGAGGTATAGGGTTAGGGTTAGGTTTAGGATTAAAGTTAGTGTTAGGCTTAAGTTTAGGGTTAGGGTGAGGGTGAGGTTTAGGGTTAGGGTTAGGATTAGGATTAGGTTTAGGGTTAGGGTGAGGGATAGGATGAGGGTTAGGGTTAAGGATAGGGTTAGGCTTAGGTTTAGGCTGAGGGTGAGGGTGAGGGTTAGGGTTAGTGTGACGGTTAGGGTCAGGGTTAGGGTGTGAGTTAGGGTTCGGGTTAAGTTTAGGGTTAGGGTGATGGTTAGGGTAATGGTTACAGTGAGGGTGAGGGTTAGGGTTAGGTTGAGGGTTAGGGTTATGGTTAGTGTGAGGGTGAGGGTGAGAGTTAAGGTTAGGGTTAGTCTGAGGGTTAGGATGAGTATTAGGGTTAGGATTAGGGTTAGGGTGAGGGCTAGGGTGAGGGTGAGGTTTAGGGTTAAGTTTATGGGGAGGGTTAGGATGAGGGTTAGTTTTAGGATTAGGGTTAGTGTAATGGCTAGGGTGTGGGTGAGGTTTAGGGTGAGGTGAGGGTGAGGTTTAGGGTTAGGGTTAGGGTTAGGGTGAGGCTGAGGGTGAGGGTTAGGGTTAGAATTAGCATTAGGGTAAGGGTTAGGCTGAGTGTGAATGTTAGGGTTAGGGTTAGGGTTAGGCTTAGCGTAACACTGAGGGTGAGGGTGAGGGTTAGGGTTATGGTGAGAGTTAGGGTTCAGGTTAAGTTTAGGCTTAAGTTGAGGGTTAGGGTTAGGTTTACGTGAGTGTGAGGGTTAGACTTAGGTTGAGGGTTAGGGTTAGGGTTAGGCTTCGGGTGAGGTTTAGGGTTAGGGTTAGGTTGAGGGTTAGGATGAGGATTAGGTTTATGATTAGGGTTAGGTTGAGGGCTAGGTTGAGGGTGAGGGTTAGGGTTAGTGTTAGGGTGAGGTTTAGGTTTAGGGGTAGAGTTAGAGTTAGGGTTAGGATGAGGGTAAGGGTTACGGTAAGGGTGAGGGTTAGAGTTAGGTTTAAGGTTAGGATGAGGCTGAGTGTTAGGATTAGGGTTAGGGTTAGGGTTATTGATAGGGTTATGGTTATGGTGAGGGTGAGGGTGAGGGTTAGGGTTACGTTGAGGTTTTTAATGTTAGGGTTAGGGTTAGAGTTAGGGTTAGGGTGAGGTTAGGGTTAGGGTTAGTGTGAGTGTTAGTGTTTGGGTTAGGGTATGGGTTACGGTGAGGGTTCTGGTTAGGGTGAGGGTTAGCATGAGGGTTAGGTTTACAGTAAGTGTGAGGGTTAGGTTAGGGTGAGGGTTAAGTTTCGGTTTAGGGTTAGGGTGACTGTGAGGGTTAGGATTAGGGTTAGGGTTATTGTTATGGTTACAGTTATGGTGAGGTTGAGGGTGAGGATTAGGGTTAGGGGTAGGTTGAGGTTTTTAGTGTTAGGGTTAAGGTTAGAGTTAGGGTTAGGGTGAGGTTAGGGTTAGGGTTAGTGTGAGGGTTAGTGTTTGGGTTAGGGTATGGGTTACGGTGAGGGTTGTGGTAAGGGTGAGGGTTAGGATTAGGGTTATGGTTATTGTTAGGGTTATGTTTAGGGTTACGGTTACGGTGAGGGTAAGGGTGAGGGTTAGGGTTTAGGGTTAAAGTGAGGTTTAGGGTTTGGGTAAGGTTTAAAGTTAGGATTAGGGTGAGGGTGAGGTTTAGGGTTAGAGTTAGGCTTAGGGTGATGTTTAGGTTGAGGGTTAGGATTAGGGTTAGTGTTAGGGTGAGGGTTAGGTTGAGGGTGAGTGTTAGGTTTAGGGTTATGGGGAGGGTTAGGGTTAGGATTAGGGTTAGGGTGAGGGCTAGGTTGAGGGTGAGGTTTAGGGTTACGGTTAGGGTGAGGTTTAGGATTAGGGTTAGGGTTAGTCTTAGGGTTAGGGTTAGGGTTAGGTTTATGGTGAGGGTTAGGGTTAGGGTTAGGGTTAGGTTTAGGCTGAGGGTGCATGTGGGATTGAGGATTAGGGTTAGGGTTAGGGTTATTTTTAGTTTTTTGGTTAGGGTAAAGTTTGCAGTGAGGGTGAGGCTCAGGGTGAGGGTTATGTTTAGGGTTAGGGTTAGCGTTAGGGTTAGTTTTATTGTTAGGTTTAGGGTTAGAGTTACGGTGAGGTTGAGGGTGAGGGTTTGGGTTAGGGTTAGGGTGAGGTTTAGAGTAAGGGTTAGGGTTAGGTTTATGGTGAGGTTGAGCTTTAGGTTTAGAGTTAGGATTAGCGGGAGGGTTAGTGTGAGGTTTAGGTTTAGGGTTAGTGTTAGGGTTAGGGTGAGGGTTAGGGTTAGGTTGAGGTTTAGGGATAGGGTTATGTTTAGGATTAGGGTTAGGGTGAGCATGAGTGTGAGGGTTAGGGTAAAGTTTAGGCTTAGGCTTAGCTGAGGGTGAGGGTGGGGTGAGGATTCGGGTTAGGGTGATTGTTAGGGTTAGGTGTAGTGATATTTTTAGGGTTAGGGTTGGAGTTACGGTGAGGGTGAGGGTGCGGTTGAGGTTTAGGGTTAGGGTTAGGGTGGGGTTTAGGGTTAGCGTTAGGGTTAGGATGAGGTTTAGGGTTAGATATAGGGTTAGGGTGACAGTTAGGATGAGGGTTAGGGTTAGGTTTAGTGTTAGGGTTTGGGTGAGGATGAGGGTTAGGGTTAGGGTTAGGTATAGGGTAAGGGTGTGGTTTGGGGTTAGGGTTAGGGTTAGGGTTAGAGTTATGGTGAGGGTGAGGGTGCAGAATGAGTGTGAGGGTTGTGGTTAGGTTTAGGGTTAGACTTAGGGTTAGGCTTAGGTTTGGGCTAAGGGTGAGCTTGAGGTTTAGGGTTATTGTTTGGGTTAGGGTTAGGGTTATGGAGAGGGTTAGGATGAGGGTTATTGTTAGGATTAGGGTTAGGGTAATGGCTAGGGTGAGGGTGATGTTTAGGGTTAAGTTAGGGTGAGGTTTAGGGTTAGGGTTAGGGTTAGGGTGAGGGTGAGGGTAACCGTTAGGGTTCGGATTAAGATTGGGGTAAGGGTTAGGGTGAGTGTGAGGGTTAAGGTTAGGGTTAGCGTTAGGCTTAGGGTTACATTGAGCGTGAGCGTGAGGGTGAGGGTTAGGGTGAGAGTTAGGGTTCAGGTTATGTTTCAAGTTAGGGTGAGGGTTAGGGTTAGGTTTAAGTTGAGTGTGAGGGTTAGGGTTAGGTTGAGGGTTAGGGGTAGGGTTAGGGTTAGGGTGAGGTTTAGGGTTAGGGTTAGGGTAAGTGTTAGGATGTGGGTTAGTGTTACGGTAAGGGTGAAGGTTAGGGTTAGGGTGAGTGTTAGGGTTAGGTTTAGGGTTAGGGTGAGGGTGAAGGTTATGATTAGGGTTAGGGTTACCGTTATGGTGAGGGTGAGGGTGAGGGTTAGGGTTAGGGATAGGTTGAGGTTTTTAGTGTTAGGGTTAGGGTTAGAGTTAGGGATAGGGTGAGGTTAGTGTTAGGTTTACTGTGAGGGTTAGTGTTTGGGTTAGGTTATGGGTTACGGTGAGGGTTTTGGTTAGGGTGAGGGTTAGAATTAGGGTTAGGGTTATTGTTTGTGTTGGGTTTTGGGTTAAGGTAAGGTTGAGAGTAAGGGTGAGCGTTAGGGTTTAGGGTTATGATCAGGTTTAGGTTTTGGGTTAGGGTTAGAGTTAGGGTTAGGGTGAGGGTGAGGTTTAGAGTTAGAGTTAGGGTTAGGGTGAGGGTTATGTTGAGGGTTAGGGTTAGGGTTAGGGTTAGTGTTAGGGTTAGGGTTAAGTTTAGGGTTAGGGTTAGGTTGAGGGTGAAGTTTAGGATTAGGGTTATGGGGAGGGTTAGGATGAGGGTTAGTGTTAGGATTAGGGTTAGGGTGAGTGCTAGGTTGAGGGTGAGGTTTAGTGTTAGGGTTAGGGTCAAGTTTAGGTTTAGGGTTAGGGTTAGAGTTAGGGCAAGGGTGAGGTTTAGGTTTAGAGTTAGGGTAAGGGTGGGGCTGAGTTTGAGGGTTAGGGTTAGGGTTAGTGTTTGAGTTAAGGTTAGGGTGAGGGTTAGGATTAGGTTGATTTTGAGGGTGAGTGTTAGGCTTAGGCTTAGGGTTAGGATTCGGATTAGGGCAAGGGTTAGGGTGAGTGTGATGTTTATGGTTAGGGTTAGGCTTAGGCTTAAGTTTGGGCTGAGAGTGAGGGTGAGGGTGAGGGTTAAGGTTACGGTGAATGTTAGGGTTAGTGTTAGGGTGAGAGTTAAGGTTTTATTATGTTTAGGGTTAGGGTGAGGGTTAGGGTTAGGATTAGGTTTAGAGTGAGGGCTAGGGTGAGGGTGAGGGTTAGGGTTAGTGTTAGGGTAAGGTTTATCGTTAGGGTTAGGGTTTGGGTTAGGGTTAGGATGAGTGTTAGGGTTCCAGTGAGGGTGAGGGTTAGGTTTAGGTTGAGGGTTAGGGTTAAGATTATGGTTAGGATGAGCGTGAGTGTTAGGATTAGGGTTAGGGTAAGGGTTAGGTTTAGGGCTAGGTTTTGTGTTATTGTTAGGGTTAGGGTTAGAGTTATGGTGAGGGTGAGGGTGAGGTTTAGGGTTAGGGTGAGGTTTAGTGTTAAGTTTAGGATTAGGGTTAGGATGAGGGGGAGGTTTAGGGTTATATTTAGGGTTAGTTGTAGGGTTAATGTTAGGGTTAGTGTTAGGGTTAATGTTAGGTTGAGGGTTAGGTTGAGGATTAGTGTGAGGATTAGTGTGCTGTTTAGGGTTCAGGATGAGGTTTAGGATTAAATTTAGGGTTAGGAATAATGTTAGGATTAGGCTTAAGTTGAGGGTTAGGGTGAAGGTGAGGTTTAGGGTTAGCATTAGGATTAGGGTTAGGGTTAGTGTGAGGGATAGGATGAGGGTTAGGGTTAGGGATTGAGTTAGGCTTAGTGTTAGGCTGAGGGTGAGGGTGAGGGTGAGGGTTAGGGTTAGGGTGAGGATTAGGTTCAGGGTCAGGGTGAGAGTTAGGGTTCCGGTAAAGTTTAGGGTTAGTGTTAGTGTTAGGGTAACGGTTATAGTGAGGGTGAGTGTTAGGGTTAATTGAGGTTTAGTGTTAGGGTTAGGGTTAGTGTGAGGGTGAGGGTGAGGGTTAGGGTTAGGGTTAGTGTTAGGGTGATGGTTAGGATAAGGCTTAGGGTTAGGATTAGGGTTAGGGTGAGGGCTAGGGGGAGGATGAGGTTTAGGGTTAGGGTTATGGTGAGGTTGAGGGTTAGGTTTTGGGTTAGGGTAAGGGTTAGGGTGAGGGTTAGATTGAGGATTAGGGTTAGGGTTAGGGTTAGTGTGAGGTATAGGGTGAGGATGAGGGTTAGTGTTAGGGTGAGACTGAGGGTTAGAATTAGCGTTAGGGTGAAGGCTAGGGTCAGGGTGAGGGTTAGAGTTAGGTTTAGCATAAGGGTGCGGTTTAGGATTAGGGTGAGGGTTAGGGTTAGTCGGAGATTTAGTGTTAGGTTTAGGGTTAGTGTTAGGTTGAGGGTAAGTGTTAGGGTGAGGGTTAATGTTAGGGTGAGGGTTATGGTTAGGGTTAGGGTTAGTATTAGGGTTAGGGTTACTGTTAGGTTTAGGGTTAGGGTTACCATTACTGTGAGGGTAAGGGTTAGGGTTAGGGTTAGGGTGAGGTTTAGTGTTAAGGTTAGGGTTATAGTTAGGCTTAGGGTGAGGGCGAGGTTTAGGGTTAGAGTTAGGGTAAGGGTGAGGCTGAGGTTGAGGTTTAAGTTTAGGGTTAGTGTTAGAGTTAGGGTTTGGTTCAGGGTTGGCGTGAGGGTGAGAGTGAGGGTGAGGGTTAGGCTTAGGGTTAGGATTAGGATTAGTGTAAGGGTTCAGCTGTGTGAGGGTTAGGGTTAGTGTTAGGCTTAGGCTTAGGTTTAGGCTGAGAGTGAGGGTGAGGGTGAGGGTTTGGGTTAAGGTGAGGGTTAGGGTTAGGGTTAGGGTGAGATTTAGTGTTCGGTTAAGTTTATGGTTAGGGTGAGGGTTAGGGTTAGGATTAGAGTTAGGTTGAGGGCTAAGGTGATGGTGAGGATTAGAGTTAGTGTTAGGGTAAGGTTTAGGGTTAGGGTTAGGGTTTTGGTTAGGGTTAGGTTGAGGGTTAGGGTAACAGTGAGGCTGAGGTTTAGAGTTAGGGTTAGGATTTGGGTTATGGTGAGGGTGAGTTTTAGGGTTAGGTTTAGGGTTAGAGGGAGGTTTAGGTCGAGGGTTAGGGTTAGGTTCAGTCTTAGGGTTAAGGTTAGGGTGAGGCTTAGGTTGAGGTTTAGGGTTAGGGTTAGGTTTAGTGTTAGGGTTAGGGTGAGGGTATCTGAGGGTTTGGGTTAGAGTTAGGCTTAGGCTTAGGGTTAGGCTGAGAGTGAGGTTGGGATTGAGGATTAGGGTTAGGGTTAGGTTGAGGGTGAGGGTCAGGTTTAGGGTTTGGGTTAGGCTGAGCTTTAGGGTGAGGTTTAGGTTTGGGGTTAGGGTGAAGGTGAGGTTTAGGGTTAGAGTTAGGTTTAGGTTGAGGCTGAAGGTGAGGGTTAGGGTTAGGCTTAGTGTTAGAGTTAGGGTTACGGTGAGGGTTAGTGTGAGGGTGAGGGTTAGGCTTAGTGTTAGAATTAGGATTCGGGTAAGGGTTAGGGTGAGTGTGAAGGTTAGTGTTAGGGCTAGGCTTAGGCTTAGGGTTGGGCTGAGCAAGAGGTTGAGGGTGAGGTTTAGGGTTAGGGTGATCGTTAGGATTATGTTTAGGGTGAGGGTTAGGATGAGGTTTAGGGTTAGGTTGAGGGTTAGGGTGAGGATGTTGGTAAGGGTAAAGTTGAGGTTTAGGCTGAGGGTGAGGGTTAAGATAAGGGTGAGGGTTAGGGTTAGGGTTAGGGTGAGAGTGAGGGTTAGATTGAGGATTAGGGTTAGGGTTAGGGTTAGTGTGAGGTTTAGGGTTAGGGTTAGGGTGACGGTGAGGGTTAGTGTTAGGTCAGTGTTATAGTTATGGTTACCATAAGGTTTAGGGTGAGGGTAAGGGTTAGCGTTAGTGTTAGGATTAGGTTTAGGGTAAGGTTTAGGGTGAGTGTGAGGTTAGGTTCAGGTTTAGGCTTAGGATTAGGGTTAGGCTGAGGGTGAGGGTGAGTGTGAGTGTTATTGTTAGGGTGAGAGTTTGGGGTAGGGTTAGGGTGACAGTTAGGGTTCGGGTTAAGTTTAGGGTTACGATGAGGGTTAGGGTTAGGGTTCCGGTGAGCGTGAGGTTAGGGTTAGGTTGAGGGTTAGGGTTAGGCTTAGGATTAGAGTGAGGCTTAGTGTTAGGGTTAGGGTGAGGGTTAGGATTAGGATTAGGGTCAGAATTAGGGTTAGGGTGAGGGCTAGGGTGAGATGAGGGTTAGGGTTACTGTTTGGGTGAGATTTAGGTTTAGGGTTAGGGTTAGGGTTAGGATGAGGGTTAGGTTTAGAGTGAGGGTGAGGGTTAGGGTGAGGGTTAGGGTTAGGATTAGGGATAAGGTGATGGTTAATTTTAGGATTAGATTTAGGGTTAGGGGGAGGGTTAGGTCGAGGGTTAGTGTTAGGATTAGTGTTAGGGTTAAGGTTAGGGTGAGGGTTAGGTTGATGTTTAGGGTTAGGGTTAGGGTTAGGATTAGGATTAGGCTTATGGTGAGGGTATGTGAGGGTTAGGGTTTCGGGTTAGGCTTAGGGTTAGGGTTATGCTGAGGGTGAGGGTGGGGGTGAGTATTAGTGTTAGCTTGATGGTTAGGGTCGGAGTTAGGGTGAGGGTTAGGATGAGGGATCTTGTTAGGATTGGGGTTAGTGTGAGAGCTAGGGTGAGTGTGAGGGTTAGATTTAAGGTTAGGATTAGGGTGA
The DNA here is from genome assembly GCF_024711535.1 of Dipodomys merriami. Lineage (NCBI taxonomy): Eukaryota > Metazoa > Chordata > Mammalia > Rodentia > Heteromyidae > Dipodomys > Dipodomys merriami. Next base: position 33,206 of record NW_027202967.1, read on the forward strand.
GGTTTAGGATTACGTTGAGGCTTAGGGTTAGTGTGAGATTTAGTGTGAGGGTTAGGGTTAGTGATAGGGTGAGGGTAAGTGTTAGGGTGAGGGTTAATGTTAGGGTGAAGGTTATGGTTAGGGTGAGGGTTAGGGTTAGGGTTACTGTTAGGGTTAGGGTTATGGTTACTGTGAGGGTGAGGGATAGGGTTAGGGTTAGGGTGAGGTTTAGTGTTAGGGTGAGGGTTAGAGTTAGGGTAAGGTTGAGCGTTAGGTTTAGGGTTAATGCTAGAGTTAGGGTTACGGTGAGGGTTAGGGTGAGGGTGAGGTTTAGTCTAAGGGTTAGGATTAGGATTAGTGTAAGGGTTCGGATGAGTGTGAAGGTTAGGGTTAGGGTAAGGCTTAGGCTGAGAGTGAGGATGAGGATGAGAGTTAGGGTTGGGTGACGGTTAGGGTTAGGGTTAGGGTGAGATTTAAGGTTCGGTTAAGTATAGGGTTAGGGTGAGTTTGAGGGTTAGGATTACGGTGAGGGTGAGGGCTAGGGTGAGTGTGAGGTTTAGAGTTAGGGTGAGGGTGAGGTTTAGGGTTAGGGTTAGGGTTAGGTTTAGGTTTAGGATGAGGCTGAGGTTTAGTGTTAGAGTTAGGGTTAGGGTGAGGCTGAAGATGAGGGTTAGGGTTAGGGTTAATCTTGGAGTTAGCATTACGGTGAGGGTTAGGGTGAGTTTGAGGGTAAGGCTTAGTGGTAGGATTAGATATAGGGAAAGGTTTAGGGTGAGTTTGAGGGTTAGGGTTAGGTTTAGGGTTAGGCTTAGGGTTAGGGTTACTGTGAGGCTGAGGGTGATGGTTAGGGTTAGGGTGAGAGTTAGGGGTAGGGTTAGGGTGAGATTTAGGGTTCGGGTTAAGTTTAGGGTTAGGGTGAAGGTTAGGGTTAGGGTTACAGAGAGGGTTAGGGTTAGGGTTAGGTTGAGGGTTAGGGTTAGGCTTAGGAATAGTGTGAGGGTTAGGGTTAGGGTTAGGGTGAGGGTTAGGATGAGAATTAGGGTTAATATTAGGGTTAGGGTGAGGGCTAGGGTGAGGGTGAGAGTTAGGGTTAGGGTTAGGGTGAGGTTTAGGGTTAGGGTTAGGGTGAGGTTTAGGATGAGTGTTAGGGTTACGGTGAGGGTGAGAGTTAGGTTTAGGGTGAGGGTTAGGTTTAGGTTTAGGGTTACAGTGAGGGTGTGTGTTATTGTTAGGGTTAGGGGTAGGGTTATGGTTATGGTGAGGGTGAGGGTTAGGGTTAGGTTTAGGGTGAGGTTTAGTGTTAGGGTTAGGGTTAGCGTTAGGCTTAGGCTGAGGGTGAGGTTTAGGTTTAGAGTTAGGGTAAAGGTGAAGCTGAGGTTGAGGGTTGGGTTTAGGGTTAGTGTTAGAATTAGGGTTAGGGTGAGGGTTAGGGTGAGAGTGAAGGTGAGGGTGAGGGTTAGGCTTAGGGTTAGGATTAGGAATAGTGTAAGTGTTAGGGTGAGTCTTAGGGTTAGGGATAGGGTGACGTTTAATATTAGGGTTATGGTTAGGGTTAGGATTAGGGTGAGGGTGAGGTTTAGGAGTAGGTTTAGGGTCAGTGTGAGAGGTAGGGTTAGGGTGAGTGTTAGGGTAGGGTTGACGGTAAGGGTAAAGGTGAGGGTTAGGCTGAGGGTGATGGTTTTGGTAAGGGTGAGAGTTAGGTTTAGGGTGAGTGTTAGGGTAGGGTTGACGGTAAGGGTAAAGGTGAGGGTTAGGCTGAGGGTGAGGGTTATGGTAAGGGTGAGAGTTAGGTTTAGGGTGAGGGTTAGGGTTAGGGTTAGGGTGAGGTTGAGGATTAGATTGTGGATTAGTGTTAGTGTTAGTGTGAGGTTTAGGGTGAGGATGAGGTTAGGGTTAGGGTGATTGCTAGGGTGGGGTTGAGGATGAGGGTTAGATTGAGGATTAGTGTTAGGGTTAGTGTGAGTTTTAGGGTGAGGATGAGGTTTAGACTTAGGGTTAGGGTTACGATTAATGTTAGGGTTAGGCTTAAGGTGAGGGTTAGGGTGAAGGTGAGGTTTAGGGTTAGGGTTAGCTTTAGGCTTAGGCTTAGGTTTAGTCTGAGAGTGAGGTTGAGGTTGAGGGTTAAGGTTAAGGTGAGGGTTAGGTTTAGGGTTAGGTTGAGAGTTAGGGTTCAGTTAAGTTTAGGGTTAGGGTGAGGGTTATGGTTAGGATTAGGGTTAGGGTGAGGGCTAGAGTGAGGGTGAGGTTTACGGTTAGTGTTAGGGTAAGCTTTAGGGTTAGGGTTAGGATTTGGTTTAGGGTTAGGATGAGGGTTAGGGTTAAGATTATGGTTAGAGTGAGGGTGAGTGTTAAGATTAGGGTTAGTGTTAGGGTTAGGTTTAGGGTTAGGATTAGTGTTTTGTTAGTGTTAGGTTTAAAGTTATGGTGAGGGTGAGGGGTATGTTTAGGGTTAGGGTGAGGTTTAGGGTTAGGTTTAGGATTAGAGTTAGGGTGAGGGTGAGGTTTAGGTTTAGATTTAGGGTTATTTGGAGGGTTAGGTCGAGCGTTAATATTAGGTTTAGTGTTAGGGTTAAGGTTAAGTTGAGGTTTAGGTTGAGGTTTAGGATTAGGGTTAGGTTAGGGTTAGATTTAGGGTGAGGGTGAGTGTGTGGGTTAGGGTTAGGTTTAGGCTTAGACTTTGGGTTAGGCTGATGGTGATGTTGGGGCTGAGGATTAGGGTTGGGGTGATGGTTAGGGTTAGGGTTAGGGTGAGGGTTAGTATGAGGGTTAGCTTTAGGATTAGGGTTAGGGTGAGGGCTAGGGTGAAGGTGAGATTAAGGGTAAGGTTTAATCTTAGGTTTAGGGTTAGGCTGAGCCTGAGGTTGAGGGTGAGGGTTAGGTTAAGGGGTAGAGTGAGTTTTAGTGTTAGGTTTAGGGTTAGAGTTAGGTTTAGGATGAGGGTGAGGTTTAGGGTTAGGGTTAGGTTCAGGGTGAGAGGTAGGGTTAGGGTGAGGGTTAGGGTGGGGGTGAAGGTAAGGGTAAAGGTGAGGTTTGGGTTGAGGGTGAGTGTTATGGTAAGGGTGAGGGTTAGGTTTTGGGTGTGGGATAGTGTTAGGGTGAGGGTGAGGGTGAGGGTTAGATTGAGGATTAGTGTTAGGGTTAGTTTGAGGTTTAGGGTGAGGATAAGTGTTAGGGTTAGTGTGAGGGCTACGGTGAGATTGAGGGTGAGGGTTAGATTGAGGATTAGTGTTAGGGTTAGTGTGAGGTTTAGGGTGAGGATGAGGTTTAGGGTTAGGTTTGGGGTTAGGATTAATGTTAGGGTTAGGCTTAAGGTGAGGGTTAGGGTGAGGGTGAGGTTTAGGGTTAGTGTTAGGATTAGGATTTGGGTTAGGGTTAGGTTTAAAATGAGAGTGAGGTTTATTTTTAGGGTTAGGGTTAGGGTTATGGTTATGGTGAGGGTGAGGTTTAGGGTTACGGTTAGGGTGAGGTTTAGTGTTAGTGTTAAGGTTAGAGTTAGGGTTAGGGTGAGGGTGAGGTTTAGGTTTAGAGTTAGGGTAAGGGTGAGGCTGAGGTTGAGGGTTGGGTTTAGGGTTAGTGTTAGAGTTAAGGTTAGGGTGAGGGTTAGGATGAATGTGAGGGTGAGGGTGAGTGTTAGGCTTAGGTTTAGGATTAGGATTAGGGTAAGGTTTAGGGTGAGTGTGAGGCTTAGGGTTAGAGTTAGGCTCAGGCTTAGTGTTAGGCTGAAGGTGAGGGTGAGGTTGAGGGTTAGGGTTAGGGTGAGCGTTAGGGTTAGGATTAGGGTAAGTGTTAGGGTGAGTGTGAGGGTTAGGGTTAGGCTTAGGGTGAGAGTTAGGGATAGTGTTAGGGTGAGAGTTAGGGTTCGGGTTAAGTTTAGGGTTAGGGTGAGCGTTAGGGTTAGAGTTACAGTAAGGGTGAAGGTTACGGTTAGGTTGAGAGTTAGGGTTAGGTTTAGGATTAGGGTGAGGGTTAGGGTTAGTGTTAGGGTGAGGGTTAGGATGAGGATTAGGGTTAGGATTAGGGTTTGGGTGCGGGCTAGGGTAAGGGTGAGGGTTAGGGTTAGGGTTAGGGTGAGACTTAGGTTTAGGGTGAGGGTTAGTGTTTGGGTTTGGGTTAGGGTGAGGGTGAGGCTGAAGATGAGGGTAGGGTTAGGGGGAGGGCTAGGGTGAGGGTGAGCGTGATGGTTAGATTGAGGATTAGTGTTAGGTTTAGTGTGAGCTTTAGGGTGAGGATGAGTTTTAGGATTAGGGTTAGGGCTAGGATTAATGTTTGGGTTAGACTTCAGGTGAGGGTTAGGGTGAGGGTGAGGTTTAGGGTTAGGGTTAGGCTTAGTGTTAGGCTGAAGGTGAGGGTGAGGATGAGGTTTAGGGTTAGGGTTAGTGTTTTTGTTAGGGTTAAGGTGAGTGTTAGGGTTCGGGTTAAGTTTAGGGTTAGGGTGAGGGTTAGGGGAAGGGTTACAGTGAGAGTGCGGGTTTTGGTTAGGTTGAGGGTTAGGGTTAGTTTTAGTGTTAGGGTGAGGATTAGGATGAGGGTTATGGTTAGGATTAGTGTTAGGGTGAGGGCTAGAGTGAGGGTGAGGTTTAGGGTTAGGGATAGGGTGAGGTTTAGGGTTAGGTTTAGGGTTAGGGTTAGGGTGAGTGTGAGGTTTAAGGTTAGAGTTAGGGTTAGGGTGAGGCTGAGGGTGAGGGTAACGGTTAGGGTTAGTGTTAGAGTTAGGTTTATGGTGAGGGTTGGGGTGAGGGTGAGGGGAAGGCTTAGTGTTAGGATTAGGATTAGGGTAAGTGTTAGGGTGAGTGTGAGGGTTAGGGTTAGTGTTTAGGTTTAGTCTTAGGGTTAGGCTTAGTGTGAAAGTGAGGGTGAGGGTTAGGGTTAGGGTGAGAGTTAGGGGTAGGTTTAGAGTGAGAGTTAGGGTTCGGGTTAAATTTAGGGTTAGGGTGAGGGTTAGGATTAGGTTTACAGTGAGGGTGGGTTTTAGGGTTAGGTTGAGGGTTACGGTTAGGCTTAGGATTAGGGTGAGTGTTAGGGTTAGTGTTAGGGTGAGGGTTAGGATGAGGATTAGGGTTAGGATTAGGGTTCGGGTGAGGGCTGGGGTGAGGGTGAGAGTTAGGATTAGGGTTAGGGTGAAGGTTAGGATTAGGGTTAGGGTGAGGGTTAGTATGAGGGATAGGGTAGAATTATTGTTACGGTGATGGCTAGGGTGAGGGTGAGGGTTAGCGTAAGGATTAGGCTTAGGCTTAGGTTTAAGCTGAGCATGAGGTTGAGGGTGAGGGTTAGGATTATGGTGATGGTTAGGTTTATGGTTAGGGTGAGGATTATGATGAGGTTTAGGGTTAGGGTGAGGATTATGGTAAGGGTGAAGTTGAGGTTTAGGCTGAGGTTGAGGATTAAGATAAGGGTGAGGGTTAGGATTAGGTTTAGGTTTAGGTTTACGGTTAGTGTTAGTGTGAGGGTTTGATTGAGCATTATGGTTAGGGTTAGGGTTAGTGTGAGGTTTATGGTGAGGTTGAGGGTTAGGGTTAGGTTGAAGGTGAGGGTTAGAATTAGGGTTAGTGTGAGGGCTAGGGTGAGGGTGAGGGTTAGATTTAGGGTTAGGTTTAGGGTGAGGTTTAGGATTAGGGTGAGGGTTAGGGTTAGTGTGAAGGTGAGGGTTAGGGTTAGGTTTAGTGTGAGGGTGAGGGTAAGTGTTACGGTGAGGTTTAATGTTAGGGTGAGGGTTATGGTTAGGGTGAGTTTTAGGGTTAGGTTTGCATTATTGTTAGTGTTAGGGTTAGTGTTACATTTACGGTTAGGGTGAGGGTTAGGTTTGGGGTGAGGTTTAGTGTTATGGTTAGGGTGAGGGTTAAGGTGAGGGTGAGGTTTAGGGGTAGAGTTAGGCTTAGGGTGACGTTTAGGGTTAGGGTGAGGGTTAGGGTGGGGGTGACGGTAAATGTAAAGGTGAGGGTTAGGCTGAGGATGAGGGTTACAGTAAGGGTGAGGTTTAGGGTTAGGTTGAGGATTAGGTTTAGGTTTAGGGTGAGAGTGAAGGTTAGATTGAGGATTAGTGTTAGGGATAGTGTGAGGTTTAGGGTGAGGATGAGGATTAGGGTTAGGGTGAGGGCTAGGGTCAGGTTGAGGGTCAGGGTTAGTGTTAGGGTGAGGTTTAGGTTTAGGGTGATGGTTAGTGTTAGTGTGTGCATTAGTGTTAGCGTTAGGGTTAGTGTTAGGGTGAGGGTAAATATTAGGGTGAGGGTGAGGGTTAGGGTGAGGGTTATGGTTAGGGTGAGGTTTAGGGTTAAGGTTAGGTTTATTGTTAGTGTTAGGGTTAATGTTACACTGAGGGTGAGGGTTAGGGTTAGGGTTAGGGTTAGGATGAGATTTAGGTTTAGGGTTAGGGTCAGAGTTAGGGTTAGGTTGAGGATGAGGTTTAGGGTTAGAGTTAGGGATAGTGTTAGGGTTAGGCTTAGGCTTAGGCTTAGGTTTAGGCTGAGGCGGAGCATGAGGTTGAGGGTTAGGGTTAGGGTGAGGGTTAGGGTTAGGGTTAGTGTGAGATTTAGAATGAGGTTTAGGGTTAGGATTAGGTTTAGGGTGAGGACTAGGGTGAGGTTTAGAGTGAAGTTTAGGCATTGGTATAGGTTTAGGATTTGGTTTTCGGTGAGGGTGAGTGTGAGGTTTAGGGTTAGCTTAGGGTTACCTTGAGGGTTAGGGTTAGGGTTAGGGTTAGGGTTAGGCTGAAGGTGAGGGTGGGTGTGAGGATTAGTTTTAGGTTTAGGGTTAGGGTTATTTTTAGTGTTATGATTAGGGTTAAGTTTGCAGTGAGGGTGAGGCTCAGGGTGAGGGTTATGTTTAGGGTTAGGATTAGGGTTAGGGTTAGTGTTATTGTTAGGGTTAGGTTTAGAGTTACAGTGAGGTTGAGGTTGAGGGTGAGGGTTAGGTTCAGGGTGAGGTTTAGGGTTAGGGTTAGGATTCGGGTTAGGGTTCGGGTGAGGTTTATGGTTAGAGTTAGGGGGAGGGTTAGGGTGAGGTTTACGGTAAGGGTTAGTGTTAGGGTTAGGGTGAGGGTGAGGGTTAGGCTGAGGTTTAGGGATAGGGTTAGGTTTAGGATTAGGGTTAGGGTGAGCATAAGTATGATTGTAAGGGTGAGGCTTAGGCTTAGGCTTATGGTTAGTCTGAGCGTGAGGGTGGGGGTGAGCATTAGGGTTAGGGTGATGGTTAAGGTTAGATTTAGTGGTATTGTTAGGGTTAGGGTTCGAGTTACAGTGAAGGTGAGGGTGCGGGTGAGGGTTAGGGTTAGGGTTAGGGTTAGGGTCAGTGTGAGGTTTAGGGTTAGATATAGGGTTAGGGGTAGGGTTACGGTTAGGTTTAGAGTTAGGGTCACGGTGAGGGTGAGGTTTAGGTTCAGATATAGGATTTGGGGGAGAGTTAGGGTTAGCTTAGGGTTAGGTTTATAGTTAGGGTGAGGTTTACAGTTAGGGTTAGGGTTAGGGTTAGAGTTACTGTGAGGGTGAGGCTTAGGGTTATGGTTAAGGTTAGGGTGAGGTTTAGGGTTAGGGTGAGGGTTAGAGTTAGAATTACGGTGAGGGTGATGGTGCGGGTGAGTGTGAGGTTTAGGGCTAGAGTTAGGGTTAGGGTGAGGATGAGGGGGGTTAGGGTTAGTGTTAGATTTAGGGTTATGGTGAGGGTTAGGGTGAGGGTGAGGGTAAGGCTTAGTGTTAGAATTAGGATTAGGGTAAGGGTTAGGTTGAGTGTGAGGGTTAGGTTTAGGGTTAGGCTTAGGGTTAGGCTGAGTATGAAGTTGAGGGTGAGGGTTAGGGTTAGGGTTAGAGTTGGGGTTTGGTTGAGGGTGAGGTTTAGGGGTAGGGTTAGGGTCAGGGTGAGGGGTAGGGTAAGGTTGAGGGTTAGGGTGGGGGTGACGGCAAGGGTAAAGGTGAGGGTTAGGCTGAGTGTGAGGGTTATGGTAAGGGTGAGGGTTAGGTTTAGGGTTAGGGTTAGTATGAGGTTTAGGATGAGCATGAGTGTTAGGGTTAGGGTGAGGGCTAGGTTGAGATTGAGGGTGAGGGTTAGATGGAGGATTAGTGTTAGGGTTAGTGTGAGGTTTAGGGTGAGGTTAAGATTTAGGTTTAGGTTTAGGGTTAGGTTTAATGTTAGGGTTAGGCTTAAGGTGAGGGTTAGGGTGAGGGTGAGGGTGAGGTTTAGGGTTAGTGTTAGGACTAGCATTAGAGTTAGGGTTAGGGTGAGTGTGAGGGTTAGGGTTAAGATTAGGCTTAGTGTTAGGCTGAAGGTGAGGGTGAGGTTGAGGTTTATGGTTTGGGTGAGTGTTAGGGTTAGGGTTAGGGTGATAGTTACGGTTCAGGTTAAGTTTAGGGTTAGGGTGATGGTTAGGGTAAGGGTTACAGTGAGGGTGAGGGTTAGGGTTAGTTTGAGGGTTAGGGTTAGCGTTAGTGTTAGTCTTAAGGTGAGGGTGAGGGTGATGGTTAGTGTTAGTGTTAGGGTGAGGGTTAGGATGAGGTTTAGGGTTAGGATTAGGGTTAGGGTGAGGGCTAGGTTGAGGGTGAGGTTTAGGGTTAGGGTTAGGGTGAGGTTTTTGGTTAGGTTTATGGTTAGGGTTAGGGTGAGGTTGAGGTTTAGGGTTAGAGTTAGGGTTAGCGTGAGGCTGAGGGTTAGGGTGATGGTTAGGGTTAGTGTTAGAGAGGGTTACAGTGAGGATTAGTGTGAGGGTGAGGGGAAGGTTTTGTGTTAGGATTAGGATTAGGGTAAGTGTTGGGGTGAGTGTGAGGTTTAGGGTTAGGATTAGGTTTAGGCTTAGGTTTACGCTTAGGGTGAGGGTGAGGGTGAGGGTTAGGGTTAGGATGAGAGTTAGGAGTAGGTTTAGGGTGAGAGTTTGGGTTCAGGTTAAATTTAGGGTTAGGGTGAAGGTTAGGTTTAGGGTTACAGTGAGGGTTAGGGTTAGGCTTAGGATTAGGATGAGGGTTAGGGTTAGTGTTAGGGTCAGGGTTAGGGTTAGGATTAGGGTTCGGGTGAGGGCTAGGTTGAGGGTGAGGGTTGGGATTAGTGTTTTGGTGAGTTTTAGGGTTAGGGTTAGGGTGAGGGTTAGGACATGGGTTAGGGTTACAGTGAGCATGAGTGTTAGGTTTAGGGTGAGATTTAGGGTTAGTATTTGGGTTAGGGTGAGGGTGAGTTTTAGGATTATATTTAGGGTTAGGGGGAGGATAAGGTCAAGTGTTAGGGTTAGGGTTAGTATTAGGGTTAAGGTTAGGGTGAGGGTTAGGTTGAGGTTTAGGGTTAGGGTTAGGGTTAGGATTAGTATAAGCGATAGGGTATGTGAGGGTTAGGGTTAGGCTTAGGCTTAGGGTTAGGGTTATTCTGAGGGTGAGGGTGGGTGTGAGTGTTAGGGTTAGCGTGATGGTTAGCTTTAGCGTTAGGGTGAGTTTTATAATGAGGGATAGTGTTAGGATTATTTTTAGGCGGAGGGCTAAGATGAGGGTGAGGGTAAGGATAAGGGTTAGGCTTAGGCTTAGGATTTGGCTGAGCATGAGGTTGAGGGTGAGGGTTAGGGTTAGGGTGATGGTTAGGTTTACGATTAGGGTGAGGGTTAGGATGAGGTTAAGGGTTAGGGTGAGGATGATGGTAAGGGTAAAGCTGAGGTTTAGGCTGAGGGTGAGGATTAAGATAAAGGTGAGGGTTAGCATTAGATTTAGGATTTGGGTTAGGGTTAGGGTGAGGTTTTGATTGAACATTAGGGTTAGGTTTAGGGTTAGTGTGAGGTATAGGGTCAGGATGAGGGTGAGGGTTAGAATTAGGGGTAGGGTGAGGGCTAGGGTGAGGGTTAGGGTTAGAGATAGGGTTAGGGTTAGGGTGAGGTTTAGGATTAGGGTGAGGGTTAGGGTTAGTGTGAGGGTTAGGGTTGGGTTAGGGTTAGTGTTAGGTGAGGGTAAGTGTTAGGGTGAGGGTTAATGTTAGAGTGAGGGTTATGGTTAGGGTGAGGTTTAGAGTTAGGTTTAGGTTTATTGTTAGGGTTAGTGTTAGGGTTACGTTTGCGGTGAGGGTGAGGGTTAGGGTTACGCTTAGTGTTAAGGTGAGGTTTAGTGTTTGGTTTAAGGTTAGAGTTAGGATTAGGGTGAGGGTGAGGTTTAGGGGTAGAGTTAGGGCTAGGGTGAATGTTAGGGCTAGGGTGAGTTTTAGCGTGGGGGTGATGGTAAGGGTAAAGTTGAAGGTTAGGCTGAGGGTGAGGGTTACGTTAAGAGTGAGGGTTAGGGTTAGGGTGAGGGTTAGGTTTAGGGTCAGGTTGAGGGTGAGGGTTAGATTGAGGATTAGTGTTAGGGTTAGTGTGAGGTTTAGGGTGAGGATGAGGATTAGGTTTAGGGTGAGGGCTAGGGTGAGGGTGAGGGATAGGGTTAGTGTTAGTGTAAGGTTTAGGGTTAGGGTGATGGTTAGGGTTAGTGTGAGCATTAGTGTTACGTTAGGGTTAGTGTTAGGGTGAGGGTAAATGTTAGGGTGAGGGTGAGAGTTAGGGTGAGGGTAATGGTTGAGGTGAGGTTTAGGGTTAGGGTTATTGTTAGGGTAAGGGTTAGGGTTACTGTTATAGTGAGGGTTAGGGTTAGGTTTAGGATGAGGTTTAGGTTTAGGGTTAGGGTTAGAGTTAGGGTTAGGGTGAGGGTGAGGTTTAGGGTTAGAGTTAGGGATAGTGTTAGGGTTAGGAATAGGATGAGGGTTAGGGTTAGGCTTAGGCTTAGGCTTAGGCTGAGGCCGAGCATGAGGGTGAGGGTTAGGGTTAGGTTTAGGGTGAGGGTTAGGGTTAGGGTTAGGGTGAGGTTTAGGATGAGGTTTAGGGTTAGGATTAGGTTTAGGGTGAGGACTAGGGTGATGGTTAGGGTGAGGTTTAGGGATTGGTTTAGGTTTAGGATTTGGGTTAGGGTGAGGGTGAGTGTGAGTGTTAGGGTTAGGTTTAGGGTGAGGCTTAGGGTTAGGGTGAGGGTTATTGTTAGGGTTTGGATTAGGGTTAGGGTGAGGCTGAGGATTAGGGTTAGGTTTAGGTTTAGGTTTAGTGTTTAAATTATGTTTAGGATTAGTGTTAGTGTTAATGGTTTGGTTAGGGTTACCTTGAGGGTTAGGTTTAGGGTTAGTGTTAGGGTTACGCTAAGGATGAGGTGGGAGTGAGGATTAGGGTTAAGGTTATTGTTAGTGTTATGGTTAGTGTTAAGTTTGGGGTGAGGGTGAGGCTGAGGGTGAGGGTTATGGTTAGGTTTAGGATTAGGGTTAGGGTTAGTGTTATTGTTAGTGTTAGGGTTAGAGTTACAGTGAGGTTGAGGTTGAGGGTCAGGGTTAGGTTTAGGGTGAAGTTTAGGATTATAGTTAGGGTTAGGGTTAGGGTGAGGGTGAGGGTGTGGTTTAGGGTTAGAGTTAGTTTAGGGGGAGGGTTAGGGTGACGTTTAGGGTTAGGGTTAGTGTTAGGGTTAGGGTGAGGGTGAGGGTTAGGTTGAGGTTTAGGGATAGGTTTAGGGTTAGGATTAGAGTTAGGGTGAGCATGACTATGAGGGTTAGGGTGAGGCTTAGGCTTAGGATTAGGCTGAGGGTGAGTGTGGGAGTGAGGATTAGGGTGAGGGTGATGGTTAGAGTTAGGGTTAGTGTTATTGTTAGGGTTAGGGTTCGAGTTTCAGTGAAGGTGTGAGTGCTGGTGTGGGTTAGTTTTAGGGTTAGTGTTAGGCTTAGTGTTAAGCTGAGCATAAGTTGAGTGTGAGGATCATTGTTAGGGATAGTGTGAGGTTTAGTGTTATGGTTAGGGTTAGAGTTAGGGTTAGGTTGACGGTGAGGTTTAAGGGTAGGCTTAGGTTCAGGGTGAGGGTTAGGGTTAGGGTTAGGGTGAGGGTTAGATTGAGGATTAGTGTTAGGGTTAGTGTGAGGTTTAGGGTGAGGATGAGGTTTAGGGTTAGGGTTAGGTTTAGGATTAATGTTAGGGTTAGGTTTAAGGTGAGGGTTAGGGTGAGGGGAAGGTTTAGGGTTAGAGTTATGGTTAGGATTAGGGTTAGGGTTAGTGTGAGTGTGAGGGTTAGATTTAGGGTTAGGGTGAGGGTTAGTGTTATTCTGAAGGTGAGGGTGAGGGTTAGGGTAAGGGTGAGTGTTAGGGTTAGGTTTAGGGTGAGGGTTAGTGTTCGGGTTAAGTTCAGTGTGAGGATGAGGGTTAGGGTTAGGTTGAGGGTTAGGGTGAGGTTTAGGGTTAGGATTAGGGTGAGGTTTAGTGTTAGGTTTAGGGTTAGGGTTAGCGTTAAGGTGAGGGTTCGATTGAGGTTTAGGTTTCTGGTTAGGGTTTGTGTTATGTTTAGTGTGAAGATGAAGGTTAGGGTTAGGGTGAGGATGAGGGTTAGAATTAGGGTTAGGGTGAGGGCTAGGGTGAGGTTTAGGATTAGGGTGAGGCTGGGGGTGAGGATTAGGGTTAGGGTTAGGGTTATTGTTAGGGTGAGGGTGAGTTTTAGGGTTAGAGTTAGGTTTTGGGGGAGGGTTAGGGTGAGGTTTAAGTTTATGGTTAGTGTCAGTGTTAGGGTCAGGGTGAGGGTTAGTTTGACGTTTAGGGATAGGTTTAGGGTTAGGATTAGAGTTAGGGTGAGCATGAGTATGAGGGTTAGGGTGTGACTTAGGCTTAGAGTTAGGCTGAGGGTGATGGTGGTTGTGAGGATTAGGGTTAAGGTGATGGTTAGGTTTAGGGTTAGTGTTATTGTTAGGGTTAGGGTGTGAGTTTCGGTGAGGGTGAGGGTTCGGGTGAGAGTTAGTTTTAGGGTTAGGGTGGGGTTTAGGGTTAGGGTTAGGTTTAGGGTGAGGGTGACGTTTAGTGTTAGATATAGGGTTAGGGGTAGGGTTAGGGTGAGGGTAAGGGTTAGGGTTAGTGTTAGGGTGAGGGTGAGGTTTAGGGTTAGACTTAGGGTTAAGGTGAGGCTTAGGGTGAGGTTTAGGATTAGGGTTAGGATTAGGATTACGGTAAGGATTAGGTTGAGTGTGAGTGTTAGGGTTTTGGTTAGGGTTAGGCTTAGGGATACACTGAGAGTGAGGGTGAGTGTTAGGGTTAGAGTGAGGGTTAGGTTTAGGGTTAGGGTGAGAGTTAGGGTTCAGGTTAAGTTTTGGGTTAGGGTTACATTGAGGGTGAGGTTTAGGGTTAGGTTGTTGGTTAGGGTTAGGGTTAGGATGAGGTTTAGGTTTAGGGTTAGTGTGAGGCTTAGGATGAGTATTAGGGTTAGGATTAGGGTTAGGGTGAGGGCTAGGCTGAGTGTTAGGGTTACATTAAGGGTGAGAGTTAGGGTTAGGGTGAGGGTTAGTGTTAGGATTAGGGTTAGGGTGAGGGTGAGGTTTCGGATTAGGGTTAGGGTTAAGGTTATTGTTAGAGTTAGGGTTAGGGTTACAGTGAGGGTGAAGGTGAGGGTTAGGGTTACGGTTATGTTGAGGTTTAGGGTTAGAGTTAGTGTTAGGGTGAGGATGAGGTTTAGGGTTAGAGCTAGGTTTAGGGTGAGGGTTAGGTTTAGGTTTAGTGTTAGGGTTAGTGTTAGGGTTAGGTTTAGAGTGAGTGTTAGGGGAAGGGTATGGGTTAGTGTTAGGGTTACGGATAGGATTATTGTTAGGGTGAGGGTGAGTGTGTGTTTTAGGGTTTGGTTTAGGGTTAGGCTTAGGGTGAGGCTGAGGGTGAGGTTGAGGGTGAGGGTTAGGGTTAGGGTGAGGGTTAGGGTTAGGTTTAGTTGCAGGGCTAGGATGAGTGTCAGGTTTAGGATTAGGGTTAAGGTAAGGGCTAGGGTGAGGATGAGGTTTAGGGTTAGGTTTAGGCTTTGGTTTAGCTTTAGGGTTAGGGTGAGGGATAGGTTGAGGTTGAGGTTTAGGGTTAGAGTTAGGGTTAGGGTGAGGCTGAGGGTGAGGGTTAGGTTTAGGGTTTGAGTTAGGGTTAGAGTCAGGGTTAGGGTGAGGGTTAGGGTCAGGGTTAGGGTGAGGGTGAGGGTTAGGGTTATGGTTAGGATTACGTTTAGTGTTAGGGTGAGTGTGAGGGTTAGGTTTAAGTTTAGGTTTAGGCTTAAGGTTAGGCTGAGGGTGAGGGTGTGGTTTAGGGTTAGGGTGAGGGTTAGGGTTAGGGTTATGGGGATGTTTAGGATGAGGTTTAGGGTTAGGATTAGGGTTAGGGTGAGGGTGAGGTTTAGGGTTAGATTTATGGTAAGGTTGAGGCTGAAGTTCAGGGTTAGTGTTAGGGTTAGTGTTACAGTTAGAATTAGGGTGAGGGTTAGGGTGAGGGTGAGGGTTAGGCCTAGAGTTCGGATTAGGATTAGGGTAAGGTAAGGGTGAGTGGAAATGTTAGGTTTAGGGTTAGGCTTAGGCTTAGGGTTAGGCTGAGAGTGAGGGTCAGGGTGAGGGTTAGGGTTAGGGTTAGGGTTAGGTTTAGGTTTAGGGTGAGAGTTAAGGATCGGTTAAATTTAGGGTTAGGGTGAGGATTAGCATTAGGGTGAGGGCTAGGGTGTGGGTGAGGGTTACGTTTAGTGTTACGGTAAGGTTTAGGGTTAGTATTAGGGTTAGTGTGAGGGTTGGGATGGGGGTTAGTGTTACGGTGAGGGTGAGGGTTAGGGCTAGGGTGACGGTTAGGGTTAGAATTAGGGTTATGGTGAGGGTGAGGATTATTGTTAGGGTTAGGGTTAGGGTTGGGGTTACGGTGAGATTGAGGTTTAGAGTTAGGGTAAGGGTGAGGTTTAGTGTTAGGGTTAGGGTTAGAGTTAGGTTTAGGGTGAGGGTGAGGTTTAGGGTTAGAGTTAGAGTAAGGGTGAGGCTGAGGTTGAGGGTTAGAGTTAGGGTAAGGGTGAGGCTGAGGTTGAGGGTTAGGTTTAGGCTTAGGGATAGGTTTAGGATTAGGGTAAGGGTTAGGGTGAGTGTGAGGTTTAGGTTTAGGTTTAGGGTTAGGCTTAGGCTTAGGGTTAGGCTGAGAGTCAGGGTGAGGGTGAAGGTTAGGGCTAGGTTGAGGGTTAATGTTAGGGTTAGGGTGAGAGTGAGGGTTCTGTTAAAGTTAGGGTTAGGGTGAGGGATAAGGTAAGGATTATTGTTAGGGTGAGGGCTAGGGTGGGGGTGAGGATTAGGGTTAGTGTTAGGGTAATGTTTAGGGTTAGGGGTAGGTTTTGCATTAGGGTTAGGATGAGGGTTAGGGTTAAGATTATGGTTAGGGTGAAGGTGATTGTTCGGATTAGGGTTAGGGTTAGGGTTAGGTTTAGGGTTAGGATTCGTGTTATTGTTAGAGTTAGGGTTAGAGTAATGGTGAGTGTGAGGTTGAGGGTGAGGGTGAGATTTAGGGTTAGGTTTAGGGTTAGTTTTAGGTTTAGCGTTAGGGTGAGGTGAGGTTTAGGGTTAGATTTAGGGTTAGTTGGAGCATTAGGTCGAGCGTTAATGTTAGGGTTAGTGTTAGGGTTAAGGTTATGGTGAGGGTTGGGTTGAGGTTTAGGGATAGGGTTAGGGTTAGGGTTAGGATTAGGGTTAGGCTGAGGGTCAGTGTGAGGTTTAGGGTTAGGGTTAGGCTTAGGCATTGTGTTAGGCTGAGGGTGAGGGTGGGCGTGAGTATTAGGGTTAGGGTGATGGTTAGGGTTAGGGTTAGGGTGAGTGTTAGGATGAGGGTTTGGGTTAGCATTAGGGTTAGGTTGAGGGCTAGGTTGAGGGTGAGGGTTAGGTTAATGGTTAGGTTTAGGCTTAGGGTTAGGGTGAGCATGAGGTTGAGGGTGAGGGTTAGGTTTAGGGATAGCATGAGGTTTAGTGTTAGGGTTAGGGTTAGAGTTAGGGTTAGTGTGAGGTTGAGGTTTAGGTGTAGGGTTAGGGTCAGGTGAGGGGTAGGGTTAGGGTGAGGGTTTGGGTGGGGGTGACAGTAAGTGTAAAGGTGAGGGTTAGGCTGAGGATGAGGGTTATGGTAAGGGTGAGGGTTAAGTTTAGGGTGATGGTTAGGGTTAGGGTGAGGGTGAGGGTGAGGGTTAGATTGAGGATTAGTGTTAGGTTTAGTGTGAGGTTTAGGGTGAGGATGAGTGTTAGGGTTAGGTTGAGGG
Source organism: Dipodomys merriami (assembly GCF_024711535.1). Classification (NCBI taxonomy): domain Eukaryota; kingdom Metazoa; phylum Chordata; class Mammalia; order Rodentia; family Heteromyidae; genus Dipodomys; species Dipodomys merriami. The sequence goes on from NW_027202967.1 coordinate 49,195, forward strand.
CTAGGTTGAAGGTGAGGGTGAGGGTTAGATTGAGGATTAGTGTGAGGGTTAGTGTGAGGTTTTGGGTGAGGATGAGGTTTAGGGTTAGGGTTAGGTTTAGGATTAATGTTAGGGTTAGGCTTAAGGTGAGGGTTAAGATGAGGGTGAGGTTTAGGGTTAGTGTTAGGATTAGGATTAGCATTAGGGTTAGGGTGAGTGTGAGGGTTAGGCATAGGGTTAGGTTTAGGCTTAGTGTTAGTCTGAAGGTGAGGGTAAGTTTGAAGGTTAGGGTTAGTGGGAGGGTTAGGTTTAGGATTAGGGTGAGAGTTTGGTTTCGGTTTAATTTTAGGGTTAGGGTGAGGGTGAGGGTAAGGGTTAAATTGAGGGTGAGGGTTAGGGTTAGGTTGAGGGTTAGGGTTAGGGTTAGGGTTAGGTTGAGGGTTAGGTTTAGGGTTATGGTTAGGGTGAGGTTGAGGGTGTGGGTCAGGGTTAGTGTTAGGGTGAGGGTTAGGATGAGGGTTAGGGTTAGGATTAGGTTTAGGGTGAGGGTTAGGGTGAGGATGAGGTTTAGGTTTAGGGTTAGGGTGAGGTTTTGGGTTAGGTTTAGGTTTAGGGTTAGGGTGAGGGTGAGGTTTAGGCTTAGACTTAGGGTTAAGGTGAGGCTGAGGGTGAAGTTTAGGATTAGGGTTAGGATTCGGGTTTGGGTAAGAATTAGGGTGCGTGTGAGGGTTAAGGATAGGGTTAGGATTAGGCTAAGCATTACACTGAGGGTGAGGGAGAGGGTTCGCTTTAGGGTTAGGCTGAGGGTTAGGGCCAGCTTTAGGGTTAGAGTTAGGGTTCAGTTTAAGTTTAGCGTTAGTGTGAGGGTTAGGGTGAGGGTTAGGATGAGGATTAGAGTTAAGATTAGGGTTAGGTTGAGGGCTAGGGTGAGGGTGAGGTTTAGGGTTAGTGTTAGGGTGAGGTTTAGGTTTAGGTTTAGGGTTAGAGTGATGGTTAGGGTGAGGGTTAGGGTTACAGTAAGGGTGAGGTTTAGGGTGAGGGTGAGGGTTAGGATTAGGGGTAGGGTTAGGGTTATTGTTAGGGTTAGGGTTAGGGTTACCGTGAGTGCTAGGGTTAACGTTAGGGTTAGGGTTAGGCTTAGGCTGATGGTGAGGTTGGGAGTGGGGGTGAGGATTAGGATTTGGGTTAGGGTTAGGGTTATTGTGAGTGTTATGGTTAGGGATAAGTTTGCAGTGAGGGTGAGGCTGAAGGTGAGGGTTATGGTTATGGTTAGTGTTAGGGTTAGTGTTATTGTTAGGGTTAGGGTTATAGTTACGGTGATATTGAGGGTGAAGGTTTAGGTTTAGGGTGAGGTTTAGGGTTTGGGTTAGGGTTAGATTTAGTGTTAGTGTGAGGGTGAAGTTTAGGGTTAGAATTAAGCTTAGGGTGAGGGTTAGGGTTAGTGTTAGGGTTAGCTTTAGAGTGAGAGTTAGGGGGAGGGTTTGGGTTAGGTTTAGGGTTAGGGATAAGATTAGGGATAGGTCGAGGGTGAGTGTGTGTGTTAGGGTTAGCTTTATGTTTAGGTTTAAGGATATGCTGAGGTTGATGTTGAGGGTGAGGGTTAGGGTTAAGTTGAGTGTTAGGGTTAGGGTTATGGGGAGGGTTAGGATGAGGGTTAGGGTTAGGATTAGGGTTAAGGTAAGGGCTAGGGTGAGGGTGAGGTTTAGGGTTAGGTTTCGGTTGAGGTTTAGGGTTAGGGTTAAAGTTAGAGTTAGGGTGAGGCTGAGGGTGAGGGTTAGGTTTAGGGTTAGTGTTAGGGTTAGGGTTAGGGTTAGTTGAGGGTTAGAGTGAGGGTGAGCATTAGGGTTGGGGTTAGGATTAAGATTAGGTTTAGGGTTAGGGTGAGTCTGAGGGTTAGGGTTAGGTTTAGGGTTAGGATTAAGTTTAGGCTGAGAGTGAGGGTTAGGTTGAGGGTTAGGGTTAGGGTGAGAGTTAGGTTTAGGGTTATGGGGAGGTTTAGGATGAATGTTAGGGTTAAGATTAGTGTTAGGGTGAGGGCTAGGGTGGGGGTGAGGTTTAGTGTTAGGGATACGGTGAGGTTGAAGGTTAGGGTTAGGGTTAGGTTTAGGGTGCGGATGAGATTTAGGGTTAGAGTTAGGGTAAGGTTGAGGCTGAGGGTGAGGGTTAGATTTAGGGTTAGTGTTAGAGTTAGGGTTAAGGTGAGGGTTAGGATGAGGGTGAGGGTTAGGCTTAGGGTTAGGATTAAGATTAGGGTAAGTGTTAGGGTGAGTGTGAGGGTTAGAGTTAGGGTTAGGCTTAGGCTTAGGGTTAGGCTGAGAGTGAGGGTGAGTGTGAGAGTAAGGGTTAGGGTGAGGTTTAGGGTTAGGTTTAGTGTGAGAGTTAGGGTTCGATTAATTTTAGGGTTAGGTTGAGGGTTAGGGTTAGGATTAGTATTAGGGTGAGTGCTAGGGTGAGGGTGAGGGTTAGGGTTAGGGTTAGGGTGAGGTTTAGAGTTAGGATTAGGATTAGGGTTATGGTGAGGGTTAGTGTGAGGTTTAGGGTTAGGGTTAGGGTTAGGCCTAATTTTAGGCTGAAAGTGAGAGTGAGGAAGGAGGGTTAGGGTTTGGGTGAGGGTTAGGGTTAGAGTTAGGGTGAGAGTTAAGGTTCGGGTTAAGTTTAGGGTTAGGGTGAGGGTTAGAGTAAGGCTTACAGTGAGGGTGAGGGTTAGGGTTAGCTTGAGGATTAGGATTAGGGTTAGAGTGAGGGCTGTGGTGAGGGTGAGGTTTACGGTTAGGGTTAAATTGAGGTTTAAGTTTAGGTTTAAGGGTAAGGTTAGGGTAAGGGTGAGGGTGATATTTAGGGATAGAGTTAGGGTTAGGGTGAGGTTTAGGTTGAGGGTTAGGTTTAGGGTTAGTGTTAGATTAAGGTTTAGGTTTAGGGTTATGGTTAGGGTGAGGGTTAGCTTGAGGGTTAGGGTTACGGTGAGGGTGAGGGTTAGGGTTAGGGTGAGGGTTAGGTTTAGATTTAGGGTTAGGGTGAGGGGGAGTGTTAGAAATAGGGTTAGGGTGAGAGTTAGGCTTAGGTTTCAGTTGAGGGTGAGGGTGAGGGTTAGGGTTAATTTTAGTGTGAGGGTTAGGATGAGGATTAGGGTTAGGATTAGGGTTAGGGTGAGGGTTAGGGTTAGTGTTTGGGTGAGGTTTAGGGTTAGGGTTAGGGTGAGGGTTAGGATGAGGGTTAGAGTTATGGTGAGTGTGAGTTTTAGGGTTAGGGTTAGGGTTAGGGTTAGGATTAGTGTTACGGTGAGGGTGAGGGTTATTGTTAGGGTTAGGCTTAGGGTTAAGGTTAAGGTGAGGGTGAGGGTTAGGTTTAGGGTCAATTTGAGGTTTAGTGTTAGGGTTTGGGTTAGAGTTATGGTTAGGGTTCGGGTGAGGTTTAGGATTAAAGTTAGGGTAAGTGTGAGGCTTAGGTTGAGGTTTAGGTTTAGGGTTAGTGTTAGAGTTAGGTTTAGGGTGAGGGTTAGGGTGAGGGTGAGGCTTAGGCTTAGGGTTAGGTTTAAGATTAGGGTAAGGGTTATGGTGAGTGTGAGAGTTAAGTTTAGGATTAGGCTTAGGGTTAGGCTGAGAGTGAGGGTGAGGGTGAATTTTAGGGTTTTGGTGAGGGTTAGGTTTAGTGTTAGCATGAGAGTTAGTGTTTGGTTAAGTTTAGGGTTAGGGTGAGGGTTACGGTTAAAATTAGGATTAGGGTGAGGGTTAGGGTTAGGGTCAGTGTGAGGTTTAGTGTGAGGATGAGGGTTTAGGCTGAGGGTGAAGGTTAAGATAAGGGTGAGGGTTAAAGTTCAGTTTAGGGTTAGGGTAAGGGTTAGGGTTAGTGGTAGGGTGAGGGTTAGATTGAGGATTAGGGTTAGGGTCAGTGTGAGGTTTAGTGTGAGGATGAGGGTTAGGTTTTGGGTGAGGGTTAGAATCAGGGTTAGGGTGAGGGCTACGGTGAGGGTGAGGGTTTGGGTTAGGGTTTGGGTGAGGTTTAGGATTAGGTTGAGGGTTAGGTTTAGTGTGAGGGTTAGTGTTAGGGTTAGGGTTAGTGTTAGAGTGAGGGCAAGTGTTATGGTGAGGGTTAGCCCTAGGGTGAGGGTTATGGTTAGTGTGAGGAATAGGGATAGGGTTAGGGTTATTTTTAGGGTTAGGGTTAGGGTTACGGTTACAGTGAGGGTGAGGGTGAGGGTTAGGCTTAGGCTTAGGCTTAGGGTGAGGTTTAGTGTTAGGGTTAGGAATAGTGTTAGGGTTAGGGTGAGGCTGAGGGTGAGGGTTAGGGTTAGGGTTAATGTTAGAGTTAGGGATAGGGTGAGGTTTAGTTTTAGGGTTAAGTTAGGCTTAGGATTAGGGTTAGGGTGAGGGTTAGTGTGAGGGTTATGGTTATGTTAGGCTTAGGCTTAGGGTTAGGGTGAGGGTTAGGTTTAGGTTTTGGTTTAGGGTGAGGATGATGCTTAGGATTAGGGTTAGGTTTAGGTTTAGGTTTAGGTTTAGGGTTAGCGTTAGGGATAGGGTTAGGTTTACGGTGAGGGTTAGGGTTAGCGTTAGGGATAGGGTTAGGCTTAGGGTTAGGCTGAGTGTGAGGGTGTGGTTGAGGATTAGGGTGGGGGTTTGGGTTAGGGTTAGGGGAGGGTTAGGATGAGCATTACGGTAAGGATTAGGGTTAGGTTGAGGGCTAGGATGAGCGTGAGATTTAGGGTTAGGCTTAGGGTTAGAGTTAGGGTGAGGGTGAGGTTTAGGGTTAGAGTTAGGGTTAGGGTGAGGCTGAGGATGAGGGTTAGGTTCAGTGTTAGAGTTAGGGTTAGGGTGAGTGTTAGGGTGAGGGTGAGGGTTAGGGTTAGGGTTGGGCTTAAGCTTAGGGTTAAGCTGAGGGTGCATGTGATGGTGAAGGTTAGGGTTAGGGTGAGGGTAAGTGTTAGGGTTACAGTGAGCGTGAGGGCTAGGGTTAGGTTGAGGGTTAGGGTGAGGGTAAGGGTTACAGTTAGTGTGAGGGTTAGGGTTAGGTTTAGGTTTAGGCTTAGGGTTACACTGAGGGAGAAGGTGAGCGTGAGGGAGAGGGTTAGGGTGAGGTTTAGGTGCAAAGTTAGGGTTAGGGTGAGGGTTAGGGTGAGGTTTAGGGTTAGGGTGAGGGTTAGGTTTAGGGGTAGGGTGAGGGTGTGGGTTAGATTGAGGATTAGTGTTAGAGTTATTGTGAGGTTTAGGGTGAGGATGAGGGTTAGGTTTATAGGTTTATTGTGAGTGTTAGGTTGAGGGTGAGTGTTAGGGTTAGGGTTAGTGTGAGGATTAGGTTTAGGGTGATGGTTAGGGATAGTGTGAGTGTTAGTGTTAGGGTTAGAGTTAGTGTTAGGGTGAGGATAAGTGTTAGGTTTAGGGTTAGTGTTAGGGTGGGGGTTATGGTAAGGGTGAGGGTTAGTTGTAGATTTAGGGTTACTGTTAGGGTTAAGGCTACGGTTACGGTGAGGGTGAGATTGAGGGTTAAGTTTAGGGTTAGGATGAGTTTTAGGTTTAGGGTTTGAGTTAGATTTAGGGTTAGGGTGAGGGCTAGGTTATGGCTTAGGGTGAAGTTTAGGGTTAGGGATAGGGTTAGGTTTAGGATTTAGTTTACGGTGACGGTGAGTGTGAGGGTTAGGGTTGGGTTAGGGTTAGGGATAGGGTTAGGGTTATTATTAGTGTTATGGTTAGGGTTAAGTTTGCGGTGTGGGTGAGGCTGAGAGTGAGGTTTATGGTTAGGGTTAGGGTTAGAGTTAGTGTTATTGTTAGGTTTAGCGTTAGAGTTACTTTGAAGTTTTAGGTGAGGGTGAGGGTTAGGGTTAGGGTGAGGTTTAGGGTGAGGTTTAGGGTTAGGATTAGGGTTAGGGTGAGGGGGAGGATTAGGGTTAGAGGTAGGCTTAGGGGGACAGTTAGGATGAGGTTCAGGGTTAGGGTTAGGGTTAGGTTTAGGGTGAGGGGGAGGTTTAGGTTGAGGTTTAGGGATAGGGTTAGGTTTAGGATTAGGGTTAGGGAGAGGTTGAATTTGAGGGTTAGCGTGAGGGTTAGGATTAGGCTTAGGGTTAGGCTGAGGGTGAGGGAAATTTTGAGGGTTAGGGTTAGGGCTAGGTTTAGGGTTATGGGGAGGGTTTGGATGAGCGTTAGGGTTAGGATTAGGGTTAGGGTGAGGGCTAGGGTGAGGGTGAGTTTTAGGGTTAGGGTTAGGGTGAGGTTTAGCGTTAGGTTTAGGGTTAGGGTTAGGGTGAGTTTGAGGTTTAGGGTTAGAGTTAGGGTTAGTGTTAGAGTTAGGGTTAGGTTGAGATTTAGGGTGTGGGTGAGGGTTAGCCTTAGTGAAAGCATTAGGAATAGGGTAAGGGTTAGGGTGTGTGTGAGGGTTAGGTTTAGGATGACGTTTAGGTTCAGGGTTTGGTTTAGAGTTAGGTTTAGCGTGAGGGTGAGGTTTAGGGTTAGAGTTAGGTTTAGGGTTTGGGTTAGGGTTTGGCTTAGGGTTAGGCTGAGGGTCGAGGTGAGGATTAGAGTTACTGTTACAGTTAGGGTTATTGTTAGTGTTATTGTTAGAGTTAAGTTTGCAGTGAGGGTGAGGCTGAGGGTGAGGGTTTTGTTTAGGGTTAGGGTTAGGGTTAGGTTTAGTGTTATTGTTAGGTTTAGAATTAGAGTTACTTTGAGGTTTTGGGTGAGGGTGAGGATTAGGGTTAGGGTAAGGTTTAGGGTTAGGTTTAGTGTTATTGTTAGGTTTAGAATTAGAGTTACTTTGAGGTTTTGGGTGAGGGTGAGGATTAGGGTTAGGGTAAGGTTTAGGGTTCAGGTTAGGGTTAGGGTGAGGGTGAGGTTTAGGGTTAGGGTTAGGGTTAGGGGGAAGGTTAGGGTGAGTTTCAGGGTTAGGGTTAGTGTTAGGTTTAGGGTGAGGGTGAGGTTTAGGTTCAGGTTTAGGGATAGGGTTACGTTTAGGATTAGGGTTAGGGTGAGGGTGAGTGTGAGGGTTAGGGTGAGTTTTAGGTTTAAGTTTAGGTTTGGGCTGAGGGTGAGGGTGAGTTTGAGGTTTAGGGTTAGGGTGAGGGCTAGTGTTAGGGTTATGGGGAGGGTTTGGATGATTGTTAGGGTTAGGATTAGAGTTAGGATAAGGACTAGGGTGAGGGTAAGTTTTAGGGTTAGGGTTAGGGTGAGGTTTAGCGTTAGGTTTAGGGTTAGGGTTAGGGTGAGGTTGAGGTTTAGGGTTAGGGTGAGGCTGAGGGTGAGGGTTAGGGTTAGGGTTAGTGTTAGAGTTAGGGTTAGGGTGAGGTTTAGGTGTAGAGTTAGGGTTAGGGTGAGGTTTAGGGTTAGGGTGAGGGATAGGTTTAGGGGTAGGGTGAGGGTTAGATTGAGGATTAGTTTTACGGTTATTGTGAAGTTTAGGGTGAGTATGAGGGTTAGGTTTAGGGTGAGGGTTAGGTTGAGGGTGAGAGTTAGGGTTAGGGTTAGGGTGAGGATAAGGTTTAGAATGATGGTTAGGGATAGTGTGAGGTTTAGTCTTAGGGTTAGAGTTAGTGTTAGGGTGAGGTTAAGTGTTAGGTTGAGGGTTAGGGTTAGGGTGAGGCTTATGGTAACTGTGAGGAATAGGGCTAGAGTTAGGGTTACTGTTAGGGTTAGGGCTACGGTTACGGTGAGGGTGAGGGTGAGGCTTATGTTTAGGTTTAGGATGTGGTTTAGGTTTAGGGTTAGGGTTAGATTCAGGTTTCTGGTGTTGGCTAGGTTGAGGCTTAGGGTGAGGGTTAGGGTTAGGGATAGTTTTAGGTTTAGTATTAGGTTTAGGCTGAGGGTGAGTGTGAGGGTTAGGGTTATGCTTAGGGTTAGGCTGGGGGTTAGGGTTAGGGTTTGGGCTAGGGTAAGGGTGAGGCTGAGGATTAGGGTTAGGTTTAGGGTTAGGGTGAGGGTTAGGGTGAGGGTGAGGGTTAGGCTTAGGGTTAGGATTAGGGTTAGGGTAAGGTTTAGGGTGAGTGTGAGTGTTAGGGTTAAGCTTAGGCTTAGGGTTAAGCTGAGGGTGAGGGTGAGGGTGAGGGTTAGGGTTAGGGTGAGGGTAAATGTTAGAGTTAGTGTGAGGGTTAGGATTAGGGTTAGGGTTAGGCTTAGGTTTACACTGATGGAGAGGGTGTGCCTGAGGGTTAGGGTGAGGTTTATGCGTAGAGTTAGGGTTAGGGTGAGGGTTAGGGTTAAGGTGAGGGTTAGGTTTAGGTGTAGGGTGAGGGTGAGGGTTAGATTGAGGATTAGTCTTAGGGTTATTGTGAGGTTTAGGGTGAGGATGAGGGTTAGGTTTAGGGTGAGGGTTAGGTTGAGGGTGAGGATTAGGTTTAGGGTTAGTTTGAGGAATACGGTTAGGGTGATGGTTAGGGATAGTGTGAGGGTTAGTGTTAGGGTTAGAGTTAGTGTTAGGGTGAGGGTAAGTGTTAGGGTGAGCGTTAGGGTTAGGGTGAGGGTTATGGTAAGGGTGAGGGTTAGGGCTAGGGTTAGGGTTACTGTTAGGGTTAAGGCTACGGTTATGGTGAGCGTGAGTGTGAGGGTTAGGTTTATGGTTAGGATGAGGTTTAGGTTTAGTGTTAGGTTTAGATTTAGGGTTACGGTGAGGGCTAGGTTGAGGCTTAGGGTGAGGGTTAGGGTTAGGGTTTGGGTTAGGTTTAGGATTAGGTTTAGGGTGAGGGTGAGTGTGAGGGTTAGTTTTAGGTTTAGGGTTAGGCTTAGGGTTAGTGTGTGGGTTAGGGTTAGGGTGAGGTTGAGGCTGAGGATTAGGGTTAGGTTTAGGGTTAAGGTTAGGTTTAAGGTTAGGGTTACAGTGAGGGTTAGGTTTAGGATTAGGGTTACGGTTTGGCTTAGGGTTAGGCTGAGGGTGAGGGTGGGGGTGAGGATTAGGGTTAGTGTTAGTGTTAGGGTTATTGTTAGTGTTATTGTTAGGGTTAAGTTTTCGGTGAGGGTGAGGGTTATGGTTAGGATTAGGTTTAGGGTTAGTGTTATTTTTAGGTTTAGAGTTACTTTGAGGTTTTGGGCGAGTGTGAGTTTTAGGGTTAGTGTGAGGTTTAGGGTGAGGTTTAGGGTTAGGGTTAGGATTAGGGTGAGGGTGAGGTTTAGGGTTAGAGTTAGGGTTAGGGGGAGGGTTAGGGTGAGGTTCAGGTTTAGGGTTATTGTTAGGTTTAGGGTGAGGCTGAGGTTTAGGTTGAGGTTTAGGGACAGGGTTAGGTTTAGGATTAGGTTTAGGGTGAGGTTGAGTGTGAGGGTTAGGGTGTGGATTAGGTTTAGGCTTAGGGTTAGGCTGAGGATGAGGGAGACTTTGAGGGTTAGGGATAGGGTGAGGGCTAGGTTTAGGGTTATTGGGAGCGTTTGGATGAGCATTAGGGGTAGGATTAGGGTTAGTGTGAGGGCTAGCGTGAGGGTGAGTTTTAGGATTAGGCTTAGGGTGAGGTTTGGCGTTAGGTTTAAGGTTAGGGTTAGGGTGAGGTTTAGGTTTAGGGTTAGAGTTAGGGTTAGGGTGAGGCTGAGGGTGAGGGTTAGGGTTAGGGTTAGTGTTAGAGTTAGGGTTAGGGTGTGGGTGAGTGTTAAGCTTAGTGAAAGGATTAGGATTAGGGTAAGGTTTAGGGTGTGTGTGAGGGTTAAGGTTAGGATGAGGTTTAGGTTCACTGTTAGGATTAGAGTTAGGGTTAGGGAAAGGGTGAGGTTTAGGGTTAGAGTTAAGGTTAGTGTTAGGGTTAGGGTTAGGTTTAGGCTTAGGTTTAGGCTTAGGCGTAGGCTTTGGCTGAGCATGAGGGAGAGGGTTAGGTTTAGGGTTAGGGTGAGGGTTAGGTTTAGGGTTAGGGTGAGGGTTAGAATAAGGTTTAGGTTTAGGATTAGGGTTAGGGTGACGGCTAGGTTGAGGTTGACTGTGAGGGTTGGGGTTAGGGATAGGGTTAGGTTTATATTTAGGGTTAGGGTGAGGGTGAGTGTGAGGGTTAGGGTTAGGGTTAGGCTTAGGGTTAGGGTGACGGTTAGGGTTAGGTTTTGGGTTAGGGTGAGGTTGAGCCTGAGGATTAGGGTTAGGTTTAAGGTTAGGGTTAGGGTTAGTTTTAGAGTTACAGTGAGGGTTATGGTTATGGTTAGGGTTAGGGTTAGGTTTAGGGTTAGGTTGGGGGTTAGGGTTAGGTTTTGGTTTAGGGTGAGAGTGAGGCTGAGGATTAGATTTAGGTTTAGGGTTAGGGTTTGGCTTAGGTTTAGGTTTAGGATTAGGTTGAGGGTTAGGGTTATGGTGAGTGTTAGTGTTAGAGTTACGGTTAGGGTTTGGCTTAGGGTTGGCTGAGGGTGAGGGTGGGGGTGAGGATTACGGTTAATGTTAGGGTTAGGGTTATTGTTAGTATTATGGTTAGAGTTAAGTTTGCGGTGAGGATGAGGCTGAGGGTGAGGGTTAGGGTTAGGGTTAGGGTTAGGGTTATTGTTAGGTTTAGAGTTAGAGTTACTTTGAGGTTTTGGGTGAGGGTGAGGGTTAGGGTTAGGGATAGGTTTAGGTATAGGATTAGGGGTAGGGAGAGGGTGAGTGTATTGGTTAGGTTTAGGGTTAGGGTCAGGATTAGGTTTAGGGTGAGGGTTAGGTTTAGTGTTTGGGGTAGGGTGAGGATGAGGCTGAGGCTTAGGGTTAGGTTTAGTGTTAGGGTTAGGGTTAGGGTTAGAGTTACAGTGAGGGTTATGGTTAGGGTTAGGGTTAGGTTTAGGGTTAGGCTTAGGGTGAGGGTGGGTGTGTGTATTAGGGTTAGGGTTAGGATTAGGGTTATTGTTTGTGGTATGGTTAGAGTTAAGTTAGTGGTGAGGGTTAGGCTGAGGTTGAGGTTTATGGTTATGGTTAGAGTTGGGGTTAGTGTTATTGTTATGGTTAGGGTTAGAGTTACGGTGAGGTTGAGGATGGGGTTGAGGGTTACGGTTAGGGTGAGGTTTAGGGAGAGGTTTAGCGTTAGGGTTAGGGTTAGGGTGAGGGTCAGTGTGACGTTTAGGGTTAGAGTTAGCGTTAAGGGGAGGGTTAGGATGAGCATTAGGGTTAGGGTTAGTGTTAGGGTTAGGATGAGGGTGAAGTTTAGGTTGAGGTTTAGGGATAGGGCTAGGTTTAGGATTAGGGTTAGGGTGAGGGTGAGTGTGGGGGTGAGCATTAGGGTTAGGGTGATGTTTGGGTTAAAGTTAGTGTTATGGTTAGGGTTAGGGTTAGAGTTACGGTGAGGGTGAGGGTGCGGGTGAGGGTTAAGTTTAGGGTTATAATGGGGTTTAGTGTTAGGGTTAGGGTTAGCGTGAGGGTGAGGTTTAGGGTTAGATATACGGTTAGGGGGAGGGTAGGGTGAGGGTGAGTGTGATGGTTAGGGTGAGGGTTACATTTAGGTTTAGGGTTAGGCTGAGGTTTAGGGTTAGTGTGAGAGTTAGGATTCGGATTAAGTTTATGGTTAGGGTGAGTGATAGGGTTAGGGTTAGGGGGAGGGTGAGAGTTAGGCTTAGGGTTATGGTTAGGTTGAGGGTGAAGTTTAGGGTTAGAGTTAGGGTTATGGAGAGGTTAAGGGTTAGGTTTAGTGTTAGGTTTAGGGTGAGGGTGAGGTTTAGGTTGAGGTTTAGGGATAGGGTTAGGTTTAGGTTTAGGGTTACTGTTAGGGTGAATGTGAGGGTTAGGGTGAAGGTTAGTGTTAGGCTGAGAGTGAGGTTGAGGGTGAGGGTTAGGTTTAGGTTGAGGGCTAGGGTTAGGGTTATGGGGAGGTTTTGGATGAGCTTTAAGGTTAGGATTAGGTTTAGGGTGAGGGCTAGGTTGAGGGTGAGGTTTAGGGTTAGGTTTAGAGTGAGGGTTAGGATGAGGTTTAGGATTAGGATTAGGGTTAGGATTAGGGCTAGGGTGAGGGTTAGGGTGAGGGTTAGGGTTAGGGTTAGGGTTAGGGTTAGTATTAGGGTTAGGGTGAGGGTGAGTGTGAGGCTCAGGGTGAGGATTAGGCTTAAGGTTAGGGTGAGGGTTAAGTTTAGGGATTGGGCAAGGGTGAGTGTGAGGATGAGGATTAGGGTTAGGTTTAGGGTTAGAGTTAGGGTTTGGTTTAAGTTTAGGTTTAGGATTAGGGTTAGGGTGAGAGTGAGTGTAAGGGTTAGGTTGAGGGTTAGGCTTAGGCTTATGGTTAGGCTGAAGGTGAGGGTGGGGGTGAGGATTAGGGGTAGGGTGATGGTTCGGGTTAGGATTAGTGTTATTGTTATGGTTAGGTTTAGAGTTACAGTGAGGGTGAGGGTGCGGGAGAGGGTTAGGGTTAGGGTGAGGTTTAGGGTTTGGGTTAGGGTTAGAGTTAGGTTTAGGGTGAGGGTGAGGTTTAGGGTTAAAATTACGGTTCGGGTGAGGGTAAGGTTGAGGTTTAGGGTTAGTGTTAGTATTAAGATTAGGTTTACGGTGAGAGTTAGGGGGAGGGTTAGGGTTAGGATTAGAGTTAGGGTGAAGGTGAGTGTGTGTGTTAGGGTTAGGTTTAGGGTTAGGCTTAGGGTTAGGCTGAGGGTGAGGTTGAGGGTGAGTGTTAGGATTAGGGTGAGGGTTAGGGTTCGGGTTAAGTTTAGGGTTAGAGTGAGGGTTAGGGTAAGGGTTATGGTGAGGGTGAGGGTTAGGGTTAGGTTGATGGTTAGGTTTAGGTTTAGGGTGAGGGTGAGGATGAGTGTTAGGCTTATGGTGAGGGTTAGGATGCGGGTTAGTTTTAGGATTAGGGTTAGGGTGAGGGCTATTGTGAGGGTGAGGTTTAGGGTTAGGGTTAGGGTTAAGGTGAGGATGAGTGTGAGGTTTAGGGTTAGAGTTAGGGTTAGGGTGAGGCTGAGGTTGAAGTTTAGGTTTAGGGTTAGTGTTACATTTATGGTTAGGGTGAGGGTGAGGGTTAGGCTAAGGGTTAGGTTTAGGATTATGGTAAGCGTTAGGTGAGTCTGAGGGTTAGGTTTAGGCTTAGGGTTAGGCTTAGGTTTAGGCCGAGGGTGAGGGTGAGGTTGAAGTTTAGGGTTAGGGTGAGTTTTAGGATTAGGGTTAGGGTGAGAGTTAGGGTTTGGCTCAAGTTTAGGGTTAGGTTGAGGGTTACGGCTAGTCTTACAGTGAGCATGAGAGTTAGGGTTAGGTTGAGGGTTAGGATTAGGGTTAGGGTTACTGTGACGGTTAGGGTTAGAATTAGGGTGAGGGTTAGGATGAGGATTAGTGTTAGGATTAGGGTTAGGGTGCGGGCTAGTGTGAGGTTGAGGGTTAGCGTTAGTGTTAGGGTGAGGATTAGGGTTAGGGTTAGGTTTAGGGTGAGGGTTAGGATGAGGGTTAGGGTTATGGTGACATGAGGGTTAGGGTTAGGGTTTAGGTTAGGGTTAGAATTAGTGTTAGGGTGAGGGTGAGTGTTAGGATTAGGGTTAGGGTTAGGGTTAGGTTTAGGTTTAGGGTTAGGATTAGTGTTAGTGTTAGTGTTAGAGTTACAGTGAGCTTGAGTGTGAGGGTGAGGTTGAGGGTTAGGTTTGGGGTGAGGTTTAGGGTTATAGTTAGGATTATGTTTATGCTGAGGGTGAGGTTTAGGGTTAGATTTAGGGTTAGGGTGTGGGTTATGTCGAGGGTTAGGATTAGGGTCAGTGTGAGGGTTAAGGTTAGGGTGAGGGTTAGGTTGAGTTTTAGGGTTAGGGTTAAGTTTAGGGTTTGGATTTGGGTTAGGGTGAGGGTGAGTGTGAGGTTTACGGTTAGGTTTAGGCTTAGGCTGAGGGTGAGGGTGGGGATGAGGATTAGGTTTAGGGTGATGGTTAGGATTAGGGTTAGGGTGTTGGATAGAGTGAGGGTGAGGATTAGGGTAAGGCTTAGGATTAGGCTTAGGGTTAGACTGAGTGTGAGGTTTAGTGTGAGGGTTAGGGTTAGGGTGATGTTTAGGTTCACGGTTATGGTGAGGGTTAGGATGAGGTTTAGGGTTACAGTGAGGGTTAGGGTGAGGATGACGGTAAGGGTTAAGTTGAGGTTGTGACTGAGAGTGAAGGTTAAGATAAGGATGAGGGTTAGGGTTAGGTTTAGGGTTAGGGTATGGGTTAGGGTTAGGGTTAGGGTGAGGGTTAGATTGAGGATTAGGGTTAATGTTAGTGTGAGTTTTCGGTGAGGATGAGGGTTAGGGTTAAGGTGAGGGTTAGTGTGAGGGCTAGGATGAGGGTGAGGTTTAGGGTTAGGGTTAGGGTTCAGGATTAGGGTGAGGGTTAGGGTTAGTGTGAAGGTTAGTGTTAGGGTTAGGGTTAGTTTTAGGGTGAGGGTAAGTGTTAGGGTGAGGGTGAGGCTGAGGGTGAGGGTTATTGTTAGATTTAGGGTTAGGGTTAGGGTTTGGGTAAAGTTTAGTGTTAGTGTTGGTGTTAGAGTTAGGGTGAGGGTGAGGTTTAGGGTAGAGTTAGGATTTGGGGGAGGGTGAGTGTGAGGGTTATGGAGAAGGTTGGGCTTAGGCTTAGGGTTAGGCTGAGGATAAGGTTGGGTGTGAGGATTAGGGTTAGGGCGATGGTTAGGGTTAGGATTAATGTAATTGTTAGTGTTAGGGTTAGAGTTACGGTGAGGGTGAGGGTGCAGGTGAGGTTTAGGGTTAGGGCTAGGGTGGGGTTTAGAGTTACGGTTACGGTTAGGGTTAGGATGAGGGTGAGGTTTAGTTTTAGATATAGGGTTAGGGGGATGGTTAGGGTGAGGGTTAGGGTTAGGGTTAGTGTTAGGGCTAGGGTGATGGTGAGGTTTAGGTTGAGGTTTAGGGTTAAGGTTAGGGTTTGGGTTAGTGTGAGGGTTAGTGTCAGGGTTAGGGTTAGTGTTAGTGTGAGTGTAAGTGTTAGGGTGAGGGTTTGGGTTAGGGTAAGTGTTGTGGTTATGGTGAGGGTTAGGGTTATGGTTATTGTTATGGTTAGTGTTAGGGTTACAGTTACAGTGAGGGTGAAGGTGAGGTTTAGGCTTAGGGTTAGGGTGAGTTTTAGGTTTATGTTTAGGGTTAGAGTTAGGGTTAGTGTGAGAGTGAGGTTTACTTTTACAGTTAGGGTTAGTGTTAGGGTAAGGGTTAGGGTTAGTGTTAGGCTTAGGCTTAGTTTTAGGCTTAGTCCGAGGATGAGGGTGAGGGTTAGGGTTCGGGTTAGGGTCAGGGTTAGGTTTAGGGTTATGGTGAGGGATAGGATGAGTTTTAGGGTTAGGATTAGGGTTAGGGTTAGGGCTAGGGTGAGGGTTATGGTGAGGGTTAGGTTAAGGGATAGGGTTAGGTTTAGGATTAGGGTTATGGTGAGGGTGAGTAGGAGGGTTAGGGTTAGGGTTAGGATTAGGCTTAGGGTTAGGTTGAGGGTTAGGATTAGGGTTTGTGTTAGGGTGAGGGTGAGGCTGACGATTAGGGTTAGGTTTAAGGTTAGGGTTAGCTTTAGGTTTAGGGTTAGGGTTAGGGTTAGGTTTAAGGTTAGGGTTATGGTGAGGGTTAGGGTTAGGGTTAGGTTTAGGCTTAGGGTTCGGCTGAGGGTGAGGGTGGGGGTGAGGATTAGGGTGAGGGTTAGGGTTAGGTTTAGGGTTATTTTTAGTGTTTTGGTTAGGGTTAATTTTGTGGTGAGGGTGAGGCGAAGGCTGACAGTTATGGTTAGGGTTAGGGTGGGGTTTAGGGTTAGGGTTAGTGTTAGGGTTAGGGTGAGTTGAGGGTTAGGTTGAGGTTTAGGGTTATCGTTAGGATTAGCGTTGGTTTGAGGGTTAGTGTTAGGGTAGGGTTAGTGTTAGGGTTAGGGTAATTGTTAGGGTGAGGGTTTGGGTTAGGGTGAGGGTTAGGGTTAGGGTAAGGGTTAGGGTTAGGGTCAGGGTGAGCTTTAGTTTGAGGATTAGGGTTAGGTTTAGTGTGAGATTAGGGTGAGGATGAGGGTTAGGGTTAGGGTGAGGGTGAGGGTTAGAATTAAGATTAGGTTGAGGGCTAGGGTGAGGGTTCGGGTTAGGGTTAGTGTTAGGGTTATGGTGAGGTTTAGGATTAGGGTGAGGTTTAGGGTTAGTGTGAGGGTTAGTGTTAGGGTTAGGGTTAGTGTTAGGGTGAGGGTAAGTGTTAGGGTGAGATTTAGGGTTAGAGTGAGGGTGAGAGTCATGGTTAGGGTTAGGGTTAGGATGAGGTTTAGTGTTAGATTTAGGTTTAGAGGTAGGGTTAGGGTGAGGGTGAGGTTTAGGGGTAGAGTTAGGGTTAGGTTGAAGGTTAGGGTGAGGGTTAGGGTTAGGTTGCGAGTTAGGGTGGGGTTGATGGTAATGGCAAATTTGAGGGATAGGCTGAGGGTGAGGGTTAGGGTTAGGGTGATGTTGATGGTTAGATTTAGGATTAGTGTTTGTGTTAGTGTGAGGTTTATGGTGAGGATGAGGGTTAGGGTTAGGGTGAGGGCTAGGGTGAGGTTGAGGGTTAGGGTTAGTGTTAGGGTGAGGTTTAGGTTTAGGGTGATGGTTAGGGTTAGTGTGAGCATTAGTGTTAGCGTTAGGTTTAGTGTTAGGGTCAGGGTAAGTGTTAGGGTGAGGGTTAGGGTTAGGGTTTCGATGAGGTTTAGGTTTAGGGTTAGGGATAGAGTTAGGGTTAGGGTTAGGGTTAGGGTGAGGGTTAGGGTTAGGGTTTGGATGAGGTTTAGGTTTAGGGTTAGGGATAGAGTTAGGGTTAGGGTTAGGGTTAGGGTTAGGGTTAGAGTTACGGTGAGGTTGAGGGTGAGGATGAGGGTTAGGGTTAGGGTGAGGTTTATGGTTAGGGATAGGGTTAGGGTTAGGGTGAGGGTGGGGTTTAGGTTTAGAGTTAGGGTTAGGGGGAGGGTTAGGGTAAGTTTTAGAGTAAGGGTTAGTGTTAGGGTTAGGATGAGAGATAGGGTTAGGCGAGGTTTAGGGTTATGGTTAGGTTTAGGATTAGGTTTAGGTTGAGTGTGAGTGTGAGGGTGAAGGTGAAGGTTATGCTTAGGCTTAGGTATAGGCTGAGGGTGAGGGTGAGGATTAGGTTTATTGTTAGGGTTATTGTTAGGGTTAGGTTTAGGGTTACGGTTACGGTGAAGGTGAGGGTGAGGGTTAGGTTTAGGTTTAGGTTGAGGTTTAGGGTTTTGGTTAGGGTTAGAGTTAGGGTTAGGGTTAGGGTTAGTGTGAGAGTTAGTTGGAGGGTTAGGGTTACGGTTAGTTTTAGGGATACGATTAGGTTTAGGGTGAGGGTGAGGGTGTGTGTTAAGGTTAGGTCTAAGTTTAGGCTTAGGGTTAGGCTGTGGGTGAGGTTTAGGGGGAGGTTTAGAATGAGGGTTAGGGTTAGGATTAGGGTTAGGGTAAGGTCTAGGGTGAGGGTGAGATTTAGGGTTAGCGTTAGGGTGAGGTTTTTGGTTATGGTTAGTGTTAGGGTTAGGGTGAGGTTGAGGTTTAATGTTAGAGTTAGGCTTAGGGTGAGGCTGAGGGTGAGGGTTAGGGTTAGGGGGAGGGTTAGGATGAGGGTTAGGGTTAGGTTTAGGGTTATTAGGGTAAGGGGTAGGGTTATGATTACGGTGAGGGTGGGGGTGAGGGTTAGGTTTAGGATTAGGGTGAGGGTTAGAATGAGGGTTAGGTATAGGATTAGGTTTAGGGTGAGGGCTAGGGTGAGGGTGAGGTTAGGGTAAGGGTAAAGCTTAGGCTTAGGGTTAGGCTGAACTTAAGGTTGAGGGTGAGGGTTAGGGTTAGGGTGATAGTTAGGTTTATGGTTAGGGTGAGGGTTAGGACGAGGTTTAGGGTCAGAGGGAGGTTTAGGGTTAGGATGATGGTAAGGGTAAAGGTGAAGTTTAGGCTGAGGATGAGGGTTAAGATAAGGGTGAGAATTAGGTTTAGGTTTAGGGTTTGGGAAAGGGTTAGAGTTAGGGTTAGGGTGAAGGTTAGATTGAGGATTAGGGTTAGGCTTAGTGTGAGGTTTAGGGTGAGGATGAGGGTTAGGGTGAGGGTTAGGGTTAGGGTGAGGGTTATGTTTAGGGTGAGGGTTAGGGTTAGGGTTAGAGTTAGGGTTAGACTGAGGCTTAGGGTGAGGGTTAGGGTTAGGGGAAAGCTTAGTATGAGGGTAGGGGTTAGGGTTAGTGCTAGGGTTATGATTAAGATGAGGGTGAGGTTGAGGCTTAGGATTAGGGTTAGGATGAGATTTAGGTTTAGGGTTTGGGTTAGAATTATGGTTAGGGTGAGAGTGAGGTTTAGGGTTACAGTTAGGGTTAGTGGTAGGATTAGGGTTAGGGTGAGGGTTAGGGTGAGGGTTAGGTTTAGGGTTAGGGTGGGGTTTACGGTTAGGGTTAGGGTTAGGGTGAGGGTGAGGTTTAGTGTTAGATTTAGGGTTAGTGTTAGTGTGAGGGTTAGTGTTAAGGTTAGGGTTAAGTGTAAGGGTGAGGGTAAGTGTTAGGGTGAGGGTTTGGGTTAGGTGAGGGTTATGGTGAGGGTGAGGGTTAGGATTAGGGTTAGGGTTATTTTTAAGGTTCGGTTTAAGGTTAAGGTTACGGTGAGGGTGAGGGTGAGGATTAGGGTTAGGGTGAGCGTGAGGTTTAGTTTGAGTGTGAGGTTTAGGGTTAGAGTTAGGGTTAGGGTGAGAGTTAGGTTTAGGGTTAGGGTTAGTGTTAGGGTTTGGATTAGAGTGAGAGTTAGGGGGAGAGTTAGTGTTATCGTTAGAGTTAGGATTTGGGTTAGGGTGAGGGTGAGTGTTTGTGTTAGGGTTAGGTTTAGGGTGAGGCTTAATTTTATGCCGAGCGTGAAGTTGAGGCTGAGAGTTAGGGTTAGGGTGAGGGTTAGTTTTAGGGTTACGGGGAGGGTTAGGATGATGGTTAGGGTTAGAATTAGGGTTAGGGTGAGGGCTAGGGTGAGGATATGGTTTAGGGTTATGGTTAGGGTGAGGGTTAGGGTTAGGATTAGGCTGATAGTTTTCTGGTTAAGTTTAGTGTTAGGGTGAGGGTTAGGGTAAGGGTTACGATGAGGGTGAGGGTTAGGGTTAGGTTGAGGGTTAGCGTTAGGATTAGGGTTAGGGTGAGGGTGAGGGTGCGGGTTAGGGTTAGGGTGAGGGTTAGGATGACGGTTAGGGTTAGGATTAGGGTTAGGGTGAGGTCTATGGTGAGGGTGAGGGTTAGGATTAGGGTTAGAGTGAGGTATAGGGTGAGGGTGAGGGTTAGGGTAAGGGTAAGGGTTAGGCTTAGGCTTAGGGTTAGGCTGAGCATGAGGTTGAGGGTGAGGGTTAGTGTTAAGTTGATGGTTAGGTTTACGGTTAAGGTGAGGGTTAGGATGAGGTTTATGTTTAGGGTGAGGTTTAGGGTGAGGATGATGGTAAGTTTAAAGGTGAGGTTTAGGCTGAGGGTGAGGGTTAAGGTAACGGTGATGTTTAGGGTCAGGGTATGGTTTAGTGTTTGGGTTAGGGTTAGAGTTAAGGTTATGGTGAGGGTGAGGTTTAGAGGTAGAGTTAGGGTTAGGGTTAGGGTTAGGTTGAGGGTTAGGGTAAGGGTTAGGGTGGGGGTGATGTTAAGGGTAAACATGAGGGTTAGGCTGAGGCTGAGGATTACAGTAGAGTGAGGGTTAGGTTTAGGGTGAGGGTTAGGGTTAGGGGAAGGGTGTGGGTGAGGGTTAGATTGAGGATTAGTGTTAGGGTTAGTGTGAGTTTTAGTATGAGGATTAGGTTTAGGGTTAGGGTGAGGGCTAGGGTGAGGGTGAGGGTTAGGTTTAGGTTTAGGGTGAGGTTTAGGGTCAGGGTGATGGTTCGGGTTAGTGTTAGGGTTAGAGTTAGTGTTAGGGTGAGGGTAAGTGTTAGGGTGAGGGTTAGTTTGAGGGTGAGGGTTATGGTTAGGTTGAAGTTTAGGGTTAGGTTTTAGGGTTAGGGTTACGGTTACAGTGAGGTTGAGGGTGAGGGTTAGGGTAGGGTTAGGATGAGTTTTAGGTTTAGAGTTAAGGTTAGAGTTAGAGTTAGGTTGAGAGCGAGGTTTACGGTTAGAGTTAGGGTTAGTGTTATTGTGAGGTTGGGGTTAGGGTTAGTCTTAGGCTTAGGCCTAGCATGATGGTGAGGGTTAGGTTAGGGTGAAAGTTAGGGTTAGGGTTAGGGTGAGGGTTAGGATGAGGTTTAGTTTTATGATTAGGGTTAGGTTGAGTACTAGGGTGAGGGTTAGGTTAAGGGTTAGGTTTAGGAGTAGGGTTAGGGTGAGGGTGAGTTTGAGCGTTAGGTTTAAGGTTAGGCTTAGGGTTAGGTTGAGGTTTAGGGTTAGAGTTTGTGTTAGGGTGAGGATGAGGATGAGGATTAGGGTTAGTGTTAGGGTTAGGGTTAGGTTTAGGGTTAGGTTTAGTGTTAGTGTTAGGTTTACAGTGAGGGTTACGGTTAGGGTTAGGTTTAGGAATACACTTAGGGTTAGGCTGAAGTTGAGGGTGGGGTTGAGGATTAGGTTTAGGTTTAGGGTTAGGGTTATTGTTAGTGTTATGTTTACGGTTAAATTTTTGGTGAGAGTGAGGCTAAGGTTGAGGGTTAGATTTAGGGTTAGGGTTAGTGTTATTGTTAGGGTTAGATTTATGGTGAGTTTGAGGGTGATGGTGAGGGTTAGGGTTAGAGTTAAGGTTAGGGGGAGGGTTAGATTGAGGTTTAGGGTTAGGGTTAGTGTTAGGGTTAGGGTGAGGTTGAGGGGTAATTTGAGGTTTAGGGATAGAGTTAGGTTTAGTATTAGGGTTGGGGTGAGGGTGAGTGTGAGGGCTAGGGTGAGGGTTAGGCTTAGGCTTAGGGTTAGGCTGAGGGTGACAGTGGGTGTGAGGATTAGGGTTAGGGTGATGGTTCGGTTTAGGGTTAGTGTTATTTTTAGGGTTAGGGTTAGAGTTACGGTGAGGGTGAGGTTGTGGGTGAGGGTTAGGGTTAGGGTTAGGATGGGGTTTAGTTTTAGTGTTAGGGTTAGGTTGAGGGTGAGGTTTAGGGTTAAATATAGGGTTAGGGGGATGGTTAGGTTGAGGGTTAGGGTTTGGGTAAGTGTTAGGGTTAGGTTGAGGGTTAGAATGAGGATTAGGTTTAGTATTAGTGTGAGGTTTAGGGTGAGGATGAGGGTTAGGTTTAGGGTGAGGGTGAAGGTTAGAATTAGGGTTAGGGTGAGGGCTAGGGTGAGGGTGAGGGTTAGGTTTATGGTTAGGGTTATGGTAAGGTTTAGGACTAGGGTGAGGGTTAGTGTTAGTGTGATCGTTAGTGTTAGGGTTAGGGTTAGAGTTAGGGTGAGGGTAAGTGTTAGGGTGAGGTTTAGGGTTAGGGTGAGGGTTAGGGTTAGGGTGAGGGTTAGGGTTAGGGTTAGTTTTAGGGTGAGGGTTAGGATGTTGTTTAGGGTTAGGGTGCGGGTTAGGGTGGGGGTGATGGTAAGGGTAAACCTTTGGGTTAGGCTGAGGGTGATGTTTACGGTAAGGTTGAGGGTTAGGGTTCGGGTGAGGGTTAGTGTTAGGGTTAGTGTGATGGTGAGGGTTAGATTGAGGATTTGTGTTAGGGTTAGTGTGAGGTTTAGGGTGAGGATGAGGGTTAGGGTTAGGGTTAGGGTAAGGGTGAGGATGAGGTTTAGGATTAGATATAGGGTTAGGGTGAGGGTTAGTGTGAGGGTTACGTTTATGGTTAGTGTTAGGATTAGGTTGAGGGTGAGAATTAGGTTGAGGTTTAAGGTTAGGGTTAGGGTTAGGGTTAGTGTGAGGTATAGTGTTAGGGTTAGGCTTAGTTTTAGGGGGATGGTAATTGTTAGGGTAAGGGTATGGGTTAGGCTGAGGGTTATTGTTAGGGTGACGGTTAGGATTAGGGTTAGGGTTACTGTTAGGGTTAAGTTTAGTGTCATGGTTGTGCTGAGGGTGAGGGTGAAGGTTAGGGTTAGGGTTAGGGTGAGGTTTAGGGTTTGGATTAGGGTTAGAGTTAGGGTTAGAGTGAGGGTGAGGTTTAGGGTTAGGGTTAGGGGTAGGGTGAGGTTCAGGTTGAGGGTTAGGGTTAGGGTTAGTGTTAAGGTTAGGTTTAGGTGAGAGTTAGGGTGAGGGTTAGGATTAGCGTTAGGTTTAGGGATAGGATTAGGGTTAGGGTGAGGGGTTGAGAATGAGGGTTAGGGTGATGGTTCGGTTTAGGGTTAGTGTTATTCTTAGGGTTAGGGTTAGAGTTATGGTGAGGGTGAGGGTGTGGGTGAGGGTTAGGTTTAAGGTTAGGGTGGAGTTTAGGGTTAGTGTTAGGTTTAGGGTGAGGTTGAGGTTTAAGGTTAAATATAGGGTTAGGGGGATGGTTAGGGTGAGGGTTAGGGTTAGGGGAAATGTTAGGGTTAGGCTTAGGGTGAGGGTTAGATTGAGGATTAGGTTTAGGGTTAGTGTGAGGTTTAGGGTGAGGATGAGGGTTAGGTTTAGGGTGAGGGTGAGGGTTAGAATTAGGGTTAGGGTGAGGGCAAGGGTGAGGGTGAGGATTAGTTTTAGGGTTAGGGTTATGGTGAGGTTTAGGATTAGGATTAGGGTTAGGGTTAGTGTGAGCTTTAGTGTTAGGTTTAGGGTTAGTGTTAATTGAGGGTAAGTGTTTGGGTGAGGGTTAGGGTTAGGGTGAGGTTTATGTTTAGGGTGAGTGTTAGGGTTAGGTTTAGGGTGAGGTTAGGTGTTGGTTAGGGTTAGGGTGCGGTTTAGGGTGGGGTCACAGTAAGTGTAAATGTGAGGTTTTAACTGAGGGTGATGATTACGGTAAGGGTGAGGGTTAGGGTTAGGGTTAGGGTTAGGGTTAGGGTTAAGGTCAGGGTTAGTGTTAGGTTAGGGTGAAGGTGAGGGTTAGATTGAGGATTAGTGGTAGGGTTAGTGTGAGGTTTAGGGTGTAGATGAGGGTTAGGGTTAGGTTAAGGGCTAGGGTGATGGTGAGGATTAGTGTGAGCGTTAGTTTTAGCGTTAGGGTTAGTGTTAGGGTGAGGATAAGTGTTACTGTGAAGGTTAGGGTTAGGGTGAGGGATATGGTTAGGGTGAGGGTTAGTGTTAGGTTTAGGGTTAGGTGAGAGTTCCGGAGAGATTTAGGAATAGGTTTAGGTTTAGGGATAGGATTAGGCTTAGGGTGTGGGTGAGTGTGTGTGTTAGGGTTAGGTTTAAGGTTAGGCTTAGGGTTTGGCTGAGGGTTAGGTTGAGTGTGAGGGTTAGGGTTAGGGTGAGGGTTAGGATGAGCATTAGGGTTACGATTAGGGTTAGGATAAGGGTTAGGGTGAGCGTTAGGATTAAGGTGAGGGTTATTTTTAGGGTAAGGGCTAGGGTGAGGGTGAGATTTAGGGTTAGGTTTAGTGTGAGTTTTAGGGTTAAGGTTTGGTTTAGGGTGAGGGTGAGGTTTAGGGTTAGAGTTAGTGTTAGGGTGAGGATGAAGGTGAGGGTTAGGGTTATCGTTAGGGTTAGGGTTAGTGTTACGTTTAGGTTTAGTTTAGGGTGAGAGTTTAGGTGAGGGTGAGGTTAGGGTTAGGGTTAAGATTAGGGTTAGGGTTAGGGTTAAGGTGAGTGTGCGGGTTAGGTTTAGGGTTAGGCTTAGGGTTGGGCTGAGGGTGAAGGTGAGAGTGAGGGTTAGGGTTTGGGTGATTGTTAAGGTTAGGGTTATGAGGAGGGTTAGGATTATGGTTATGGTTAGGATTAGGGTTAGGGTGAGTTCTATGGTATCGGTGACTTTTAGGGTTAGGGTTAGGGTGAGGTTTAGGGTTAGTTTTAGATTTAGGGTTAAGGTGAGCCTGAGGGTGTGGGTTAGGGTTAGGGTTAGGTTTAGGGTAAGGGTTAGGGTGAGCATGAGTGTAAGGTTTAGGGTTAGGGTTAGGCTTAGGGTTACACTGATAGTGAGGGTGAGGGTTAGGGTTAGGGTGAGGGCTAGGGTGAAGGTGAGGATTAGTGTGAGCGTTAGGTTTAGTGTTAGGGTGAGGATAATATTAGGGTGAAGGTTAGGGTTTGGGTGAGGGTTGTGGTTAGGGTGATGGTTAGGTTTAGGGTTAGGGTTAGGCTTAGGGTTGGGGTTAGGGTTAGGCTTAGGCTTATGCTTAGGCTTAGGCTGAGCCTGAGGTTGAGGGTTAGGCTTAGGGTTAGGGTTAGGTTTAGGGTGAGGGTTAGGATGAGTTTTAGGGTTGGGATAAGGTTAGGTTTAGGATTAGGGTTAGGGTGAGGTTGAATGTGAGTGTTAGGGTTAGGGTTAGGGTTAGGCTTAGATTTAGGGTGAGGGTTAGGGTTAGGGTTAGGGTTAGGGTGAGGTAGAGGCTGAGGATTAGGGTTAGGTTTAGGGTTTGGTTTAGGTTTAGGGTTAGTGTTAGGGTTAGTGTTAGGGTTAGGGTTAAGGTGATGTTTAGGTTTAGGGTTAGAGATAGGGTTAGGCTTAGGGTTAGGCTGAGGGTGAGGGTGGGGGTGAGGATTAGAATTAGGGTTTGGCATAGGCTTAGGGTTAGGGTTATTTTTAGTGTTATGGTTAGGGTTATATTTGAGGTGAGGGTGAGGGTTAGGCTTAGGGTTAGGGTTAGGTTTAGGGTGAGGGTTAGGATGAGTTTTAGGGTTGGGATAAGGTTAGGTTTAGGATTAGGGTTAGGGTGAGGTTGAATGTGAGTGTTAGGGTTAGGGTTAGGGTTAGGCTTAGATTTAGGGTGAGGGTTAGGGTTAGGGTTAGGGTTAGGGTTAGGGTGAGGTAGAGGCTGAGGATTAGGGTTAGGTTTAGGGTTTGGTTTAGGTTTAGGGTTAGTGTTAGGGTTAGTGTTAGGGTTAGGGTTAAGGTGATGTTTAGGTTTAGGGTTAGAGATAGGGTTGGGCTTAGGGTTAGGCTGAGGGTGAAGGTGGGGGTGAGGATTAGAATTAGGGTTTGGCATAGGCTTAGGGTTAGGGTTATTTTTAGTGTTATGGTTAGGGTTATATTTGAGGTGAGGGTGAGGATGAGGGTGAGGGTTATGTTTATGGTTAATGTTAGGGTTAGGATTAGTGTTATTGTTAGGGTTAGGGTTAGAGTAACAGTGAGGTTGAGGGTGAGGGTGAAGGTTAGGTTTAGTGTGGGGTTTAGGGTTATGGTTAGTGTTAAGGTTAGTGTGAGGGTGAGGTTTTGGTTTAGACTTAGGGTTACGGTGTGGGTTAGGGTGAAGTTTAGGTTTAGGGTTAGTGTTAGAGTTAGGGTAAGGGTGAGGGTTAGGTTGAGGTTTAGGGATAGGTTTAGGTTTAAGATTAGGGTTAAGGTTAGGGTGAGTTTGAGGGTTAAGGTTAGGATTAGGCTTAGGCTTTGGGTTAGGCTGTGGGTGAGGTTGGGGGTGAGGATTAGGGTTAGGGTGATGGTTCAGGTTAGGGTTAGTGTTATTGTTAGGGTTAGGGTTAGAGTTACGGTGAGGGTGAGGGTGCAGTTGAGGGTTAGGGTTAGGGTGAGGTTTAGGGTTAGGTTTAGGGTTAGGGTTAGGGTTAGTGTGAGGTTTAGTGTTAGATATAGGGTTAGGGTGAGGGTTTGGTTGAGGGTTAGGGTTAGGGTTAGTGGTAGGGTTAGGTTTAGGGTGAGGGTTAGTTTGAGGTTTAGGGTTAGGGTTAGGGTTAGGGTTAGTGTGAGGGTTAGTGTTAGGGTTAGGGTTAGTCTTAGGGGGATGGTAAGTGTTAGGGTGACGGTATGGGTTAGGGTGAGAGTTATGGTTAGGGTGATGGTTAGAATTGGGGTTCAGTTATTGTTAGGCTTAGGTTTAGGGTCATGGTTGCGGTGAGGGTGAGGGTGAGGGTTAGGGTTATGGTTTGGGTGAGTTTTAGGGTTTGGGTTAGGGTTACAGTTAGGGTTAGAGTGAGGGTGAGGTTTAGGGTTAAGGTTAGGGGGAGGGTGAGGGTTAGGTTGAGGGTTAGGTTTAGGGTTAGTGTTAGGCATAGGGTTAGGTGAGAGTTAGGGAGAAGGTTAGGTTTAGAGTTAGGTTTAGGATAGGATTAAGGTTAGGGTGAGGGTGAGTGTGAGTGTTAGGTTTACCATTAGGCTTAGGATTAGGCTTAGGCTGATGGTGAGGGTGGGGTTGAGGATTAGGGTTAGGGTGATGGTTAGGTTTAGGGTTAGGGTTAGGGCTGAGGAGAGGGTGTGGGTTAGGGTAAGACTTAGCCTTATGCTTAGGCCCAGCATGTCGGTGAGGGTTCTTGTTCGGGTTCGGGTTCGGGTTAGGATGAGGTTTAGGGTTAGAATTAGGGTTAGGATGAGAGCTAGGAAGAGGTTTAGGGTGAGGGTTAGGGTTAGGTATTGGTTTGGTTTAGGATTAAGGTTAGGGTAAGGGTGAGTGTGAGGGTTAGGTTTATGGTTAAGGTTAGTGTTAGGGTTAGGGTAAGGGTTACGGTGAGGGTTCGGTTAGGTTTAGGCTTAGGGTTAGGCTTTTCGTTAGGCTCACGGTGAGGGTGGGGGTGAGGTTTAGGGTTAGAATTAGGGTTAGGTTGAGGCTGAGGGTGAGGGTTAGAGATAGGGTTAGGATTAGGTTTTGGGTTAGGGTTAGGGTGAGTGTGAGGGTAAGGGTTAGGGTTAGGGTTAGCCTTAGGTTTAGGCTGAGGGTGAGGGTGAGGGTGAGGTTTAGGGTTACAATTAGGGTTAGGGTGAGACTGAGGGTGGGAGTGATGGTAAGGGTAAACGTGAGGGTTAGGCTGAGGGTGAGAGTTATGGTAAGGGTGAGGTTTAGGGTTAGGGTGAGGGTCAGGGTTAGGCTTAGGGTGAGAGTTTGGGATCGAGTTAGGGTTAGAGTTAGGGTTAGGGTTAGGTTGAAGTTTATGGTTAGGATTAGGGTTAGGGTGAGTTTGAGTGTTAGGGTTAGTGTTAGGGTGAGTGTTAGGATGAGGGTTAGGGTGAGGAATAGGGTTAGGGTGAGGGTTCGGGACAGGGTGAGGTTTAGGATTAGGGTTAGGGTGAGGTTTAGAGTTAGGGTTAGGGTTAGGGTGAGGCTGAGGTTTAGGGTTAGGGTTAGGGTTAGGGTTAGATTTAGGGTTAGGGTGAGGTTTAGGATAAGGGTGTGGGTTAGGCTTAGGGTTACAATTAGGATTAGGTAAGGGTTAGGGTGAGTGTGTGGGTTAGGGTTAGGCTTAGGCTTAGGGTTAGGCTGAGGGTGAGGGGAGGGTGAGGATTAGGATTAGGGTGAGGGTTAGGGTGGGATTTATGGTTCGGTTAAGTTTAGGCTTAGGGTGAGGGTTAGGGTTAGGGTTATGGTGAGTGTGAGGATTAGAGTTAGGTTTAGGGTTAGGGTTAGGGTTAAGGTTAGGGTGGGTTTTAGGGTTAGGGTGAGGGTAAGGGTGAGGATTAGGGTTAGGATTAGAGTTTGCTTGAGGGCTAGGGTGAGGGTGAGGGTTATGGTTAGTGTTAGATTAAGGTTTAAGGTTAGGGTTAGGGTTAGTGTGAGGGTTAGGTTGAGGGTTAGGGTTACGGTGAGGGTGAGAGTTAGGGTTACTGTGAGGGTTAGGGTTAGGATTAGTGTTAGGGTGAGGGTGAGTGTTAGGATTAGGGTTAGGTTTAGGTTTAGTGTTAGGATTAGTGTTATTGTTAGCATTAGGTTTAGAGTTATGTTGAGGGAGAGGGAGAGGGTGAGGTTTAGGTTTAGGCCTAGGGTGAAGTTTAGTCTTAGTGTTAGGTTTAGGGTTAGAGTGAGGGTGAGGTTTAGGTATAGTGTTAGGGTTAGGGTGACGGTTAGGGTTAGGTTGCGGGTTAGGTTGGGGATAACGTTAAGGCTAAAGTTGAGGGTTAGGCTGAGGGTGAGGGTTACGGTAAGGGTTAGGGTTAGGGTTAGGGTGAGGGTTGGGTTTAGGTTTAGGCTTAGGCTTAGGCTTAGGCTTAGGCTTAGGCTCAGCATGAGGGTTCGGGTTAGGGTTCGGGTTAGGGTTCGGTTTAGGGTTAGGTTTAGGGTGAGGGTTAGGATGAGGTTTAGGGTTAGGATTAGGGTTAGGCAGAGAGCTAGGTTGAGGTGTAGGGTGAGGGTTAGGGTTAGGTATAGGGTTAGGGCTAGGATTAGGTTTAGGGTAAGATTGAGTGCGAGGGTTAGGGTTAGGGTTAGGTTTAGTGTTAGGGTTAGGGTTAGGGTTATGGTGAGTGTTAGGGTTAGGGTTACGCTTAGGGTTATTCTTTGGGTTAGGCTGAGGGTGAGGGTGGGGTGAGGTTTAGGGTTAGAATTAGGGTTAGGTTGAGGCTGAGGTTGAGGGTGTGTGTTAGGGTTAGGATTAGGATTAGGATTTGGGATAGGGTGAGGGTGAGTGTGAGGTTTAGGGTTAGGGTTATGGTTAGCCTTAGGTTTAGGCTGAGGGTGAAGGTGAGGGTGAAGTTTAGGATTAGTTTGAGGGTTAGGGTGAGGGTTAGATTGGGGATTAGGTTTAGAGTTAGGTTAGTGTGAGGTTTAGCGTGAGGATGAGTGTTAGGGTTATGGTCAGGGTTAGGGTTAGAATTAGGGTTAGGGTGAGGTCTAGGGTGAGGGTGAGGGTTAGAGTTAGGGTTAGGGTTAGGGTGAAGTTTAGGATTAGGGTGAGGGTTAGGGTTAGTGTTAGGGTTAGTGTTAGCGTTAGGGTTAGTGTTAGGGTGAGGGTAAGTGTTAGGGTGAGGGTTAGGGTTAGGTTGAGTGTTATGGTTAGGGTGAGGGTTAGATTGGAGATTAGGGTTAGAGTTAGAGTTAGTGTGAGGTTTCGGGTGAGGAAGAGGGTTAGGGTTAGTTTGAGGGTTAGGGTTAGCGTTAGTGTTAGGGTTAAGGTTAGGGTCAGGGTTAGGTTAGGTTTAGGGTGAGGGTGAGTGTGAGCCTTAGTGTTAGGGTTATGCTTAGGGTTAGAGTTAGGCTGAGGTTGAGGGTGAGGCTGAGGGTTAGGGATAGGGTTAGGGTGAGGTTTAGTGTAAGGGTAAGGGTTAGAGTTAGGGTGAGGGTGAGGGTGAGGGTGAGGTTTAGGTGTAGATTTAGGGTTAGGGTGAATGTTATGGTGCGGATGACGGTAAGGGTAAAAGTGAGGGTTAGGCTGTGGGTGAGGGTTACGGTAAGGGTGAGGGTTAGGGTTAGCGTGAGGTTTAGGTTTAGGGTTAGGGTGAGGGTGAGGGTTAGATTGAGGATTAGTGTTAGGGTTAGTGTGAGGTTTAGGGTGATAATGAGGGTTAGGCTTAGGCTGAGGTCTAGGGTGAGGAAGAGGGTTAGGGTTAGTGTTAGGGTGAGGTTTAGGGTTAGGGTGATTATTAGGGTTACTGTGAGTGTTAGTGTTAGCGTTAGGGTTAGTTTTCGGGTGAGGGTAAAAATTAGGGTGATGGTTAGGTTTAGGGTTAGGTTTTGGATGAGGTTTAGGTTTCGGGTTAGGGTTAGAGTTAGGCTTAGGGTGAGGGTGAGATTTAGGGTTAGAGTTAGAGTTAGTGTTAGGTTTAGGGATAGGTTGAGTGTTACGGTTAGGTTTAGGCTTAGGCTTAGGCTTAGGCTTAGGCCGAACATGAGGGGGAGGGTTATGATTAGGGTTAGGGTGAGGGTTAGGGTTAGGTTTAGGGTGAGGGCAAGTGTGAGGGTTAGGTTGAGGGTTAGGTTTAGGGATAGGGTTAGCTTTAGGATTTGGTTTAGGGTGAGACTGAGTATGAGGGTTAGGGTTAGGGTTAGGGATAGGCTTAGGGTTAGGTTGAGGATTAGGGTTAGGGTTTGTGTTAGGGGTAAGTTTAGGGTTAGTGTTAGTGTTAGTGTTAGGGTTAGGGTTAGGTTTACATTTAGGGTTAGGGTTAGGGTTAGGGATAGGCTTAGGGTTAGGCTGAGGGTGAGGGTGGGGGTGAGGTTTAGGGTTAGGGTTAGGGTTAGGGTTAGGATTATTTTTAGTGTTATGGTTAGGGTTAAGTTTGCAGTGAGGGTGAGGCTGAGCGTGAGGGTTATGGTTAAGGATAGGGTTAGGGTTAGTGTTATCTTTAGGGATAGGATTAGAGTTACGGTGAGGTTGAGGTTGAGGGTGAGGGTTAGTGTTAGGTTGAGGTTTAGGGTTAGGGTTAGGGTTAGGGTGAGGGTGAGGGTGAGGTTTAGGGTTAGAGTTAGTGTTTGGGGGAGGGTTAGGATGAAGTTTAGGGTTAGGGTTAGTGTTAGGGTTAGGGTGAGGGTGAGGGTTAGGTTGAGATTTAGGGGATAGGGTTAGTGTTAGGGTTAGGGTGAAGATGAAGGGTAGGTTGAGGTTTAGGGATAGGGTTAGATTTAGTATTAGGGATAGGGTGAGAGTGAGTGTGAGGGTTTGGATGAGGGTTAGGTTTAGTCTTAGGGTTAGGCTGAGGGTGAGGATAGGGGTGAGGATTAGGGTTAAGGTGATGATTAGGTTTAGGTTTAGTGTTATTGTTTGGGTTAGGGTTAGAGTTCCTTTGAGGGTGAGGGTGCGGTTGAGGGTTAGTGTTATGGTTAGTGTGGGGTTAAGGGTTAGGTTTAGGGTTAGGGTTAGGGTGAGGGTGAGCTTTAGGGTTAGATATAGGCTTAGGGTTAGGGTGAGGGTTAGGGTTAGGGTTTGGGTTAGGGTGAGGGTGAGGCTGAGAATTAGGGTTAGGTTTAGTGTTAGGGTTAGTGTTAGTTTTAGGGTGAGGGTTAGGGTTAGCATTACGGTGAGGTTTAGGGTTAGGGTTAGGGTTAGGATTAGGCTTCATGTTAGGCTGAGGGTGATGGTGGCGGTGAGGATTAGAGTTAAGATTAGGGTTAGGGTTAGGGTTATTGTTAGTGTTATGTTTAGGGTTATGTTTGCTGTGAGGTTGAGGCTGAGGGTGTCAGTTATTGTTAGGGTTATGGCTATGGTTAGGGTTAGTGTTATTCTTAGGGTTATTGTTAGATTTACGGTGAGTTTGAGGGTGAGGGTGAGGGTTAGTGTTAGTTTGAGTTTTAGGGTGAGGTTTAGGGTTAGGTTTAGGTTTAGAGTTAGGGTGAGGATGAGGTTTAGGGTTAGAGTTAGGGTTAAGTGGAGGGTTAGGGTGAGGTTGAGGGTTAGTGTTAGTCTTAGGTTTATGGTGAGGGTGAGGGTTAGTTTGAGGTTTAGGAATAAGGTTAAGTTTAGGATTAGGGTTAGGGTGAGGGCTAGGGTGAGGGTCAGGTTTAGCTTAGGATTAGGGTGAGGTTTAGTGTTAGGGTTAGGGTTAGGGTGAGGGTGAGATTTAGAGGTAGGTTTAACTTGAGGCTGAGGTTGAGGGTTAGGGTTAGTGTTAGAGTTAGGGTTAGGTTGAGGGTTAGGTTTAGGTTGAGGGTTAGGCTTAGGGTTACTATTAGGATTAGGGTAAGGTTTAGGGTGAGTTTGACAGTTACGGTTAGGGTTAGGCTTAGCCTTAGGGTTAGGCTGAGGGTGAGGGTGAGGGTAAGGATTAGAGTTAGGGTTCGGGTTAGGGTTAGGGTTAGGGTGAGTGTTAGGGTTCGGTTAAGTTCAGGGTTAGGGTGAGGGTTAGGGTTAGGGTGAGCGTGAGGTTTAGGGTTAGGTTGAGGGTTAAGGTTAGTGTTAGAGTGATGGTTAGGGTTAGGGTTGGTGTGCGGGTTAGGATGAGGATTAGGGTTAGGATTAGGGTAAGGGTGAGGTCTAGGATGAGGGTGAGGGTTAGGGTTAGTGTTAGGTTAAGGTTTAGGGTTAGGGTTATGGTTAGGTTGAGGATTAAGGTTACAGTGAGGGTGAGGGTTAGGGTTAGGGTGAGGGTTAGGGTTAGGATTAGGTTTAGGGTGAGGGTGAGTGTTAGGATTAGTGTTCAGGTTATGGTTAGGTTTAGGGTTAGGATTAGTGTTATTGTTAGGGTTAGGGTTAGAGTTATCCTGATGGTTAAGGTGAGGGTGAGGGTGAGGATTAGGGTTAGCGTTAGGGTGAGGTTTAGGGTTATAGATAGGATTAGTTTTAGGGTGAGGGTGAAGTTTAGTGTTAGATTTAGGGTTAGTTGGAGGGTTAGGTTGAGGGTTAGTGTTAGTGTTAGGGTTAGGGTTAAGTGTAGGGTGAAGGTTAGGTTGAGGTTTAGGGTTATGTTTAGGGTTAGGGTTAGGATTAGGTTTAGCTTGAGTGTGAGTGTGAGGGTTAGGGTTAATCTTAGGCTTAGGCTTAAGGTTAGGCTGAGGGTGAGGGTGGGGTTGAGGATTAGGCTTATGGTAATGGTTAGGGTTAGGGTTAGTGTGAGTGTTAGGATGAGGGTTAGGGTTAGGATTAGGTTTCAGGTGAAGGCTAGGGTGAGGGTGAGGGTTAGGGTAAGGTTTAGGCTTAGGCTTAGGGTTAGGCTGAGCGTGAGGGTGAGGGTGAGGGTTAGTGTTAGGGTGATGGTTAGGTTTACTCTTAGGGTGAGGGTTAGGATGGGATTTAGGGTTAGGGTGAGGGTTAGGGTGAGGATGATGGTAAGGGTAAAGGTGAAGTTTAGGCTGAGGGTGAGGTTTAAGATAAGGGTGAAATTTAGTTTTAAGTTTAGGGTTAGGATAAGGGTTAGGGTGAGCTTTAGTTTGAGGATTAGGTTTAAGGTTAGTGTGAGCTTTAGGGTGAGGATGAGGGTTAGGTTTAGGGTGAGAGTGAGGGTTAGAATTAGGGTTAGGGTGAGTGCTAGGGTGAGGGTGAGGGTTAGGTTTAGGGTTAGGGTTAGGGTGAGGTTTAGAATTAGGGTGAGGTTTAAGGTTAGAGTGAGGGTTAGTGTTAGTGTTAGGGTTAGTGTAAGGGTGAGGGTAAGTGTTAGGGTGAGGTTTAGGGTTCAGATGAGTGTTAAGTTTATGTTGAGGGTTAGGGTTAGGTTTAGGTTTATTGTTAGGGTTAGGGTTAGTGTTACGGTTACGGTGAGAGTGTGGGTAAGGGTTAGGGTTAGGCTTAGGGTGAGGTTTAGTGTTAGGGTTAGAGTTAGTGTTAGCATGAGGGTGAGGTTTAGGTGTAGAGCTAGGGTTAAGGTGAGGGTTAGGGTTAGGGTTATGGTTAGAGTGCGGGTTAGGGTGGGGGTGACGTTAAGGGTAAAGTTGAGGGTTAGGCTGAGGGTGAGGGTTACGGTAAGAGTGAGGGTTAGGGTTAGGGTGAGTGTTAGTGTTAGGGTTAGGGTGAGGGTTAGTGTTAGGGTTAGGGTGAGGGTGAGGGTTAGATTGAGGATTAGTATTAGGGTTAGTGTGAGGTTTAGGGTGAGAATGAGGGTTAGGGTTATGGTGAGCCTTAATGTTATTGTTAGATTTAGTGTTAATGTGAGGGTAAGTGTTAGGGTGAGGGTTAGGGAAAGGGCGAGTGTAATGGTTAGTGTGAGGGTTAGGGTTAGATTTAGGGATAGGGTGAGTGTGATATTTAGGGTTAGAGTTAGAGTTAGTGTTAGGGTTAGGGTTAGGGTGAAGGTTAGGTATAGGGTTAGGGTTAGGGTTAGGCTTAGGCGTATGCTTAGGCCGAGCATGAGCGTGAGGGTGAGAGTTAGGGTTAGGGTGAGGGTTAGGGTTAGGGTGAGGGTTAGGATGAGGTTTAGGGTTAGGATTAGGGTTAGGGTGAGGCTAGGGTGAAGGTTAGGGTGAGCGTTAGGGTTAGGAAATGGGTTAGGTTTAGGATTAGGGTTAGGGTGAGGGTGATTGTTAGGGTTAGGGTTAGGGTTAGGGTTAGCCTGAGAGTTAGGGTGAGGGTTAGGGTGTGTGTTAGGGTTAGGGTTTGGGTTAAGGTGAGGGTGAGGCTGAGCATTAGGCTTACTTTTAGGGTTAGGGTTAGGGTTAGGTTTAGCATTAGGGTTAGGGTTAGGGTTAGGCTTAGGGTTAGGGTTAGGGTGAGGTTTTAGGTTAAATATATGGTTAAGGCGACGGTTTGGGTAAGGGTTAGGCATAGGGTTAGTATTACGGTTAAGGTGAGGGTGAGGGTTAGGTTGAGGTTTAGGGTTAGGGTTAAGTTTAGGGTTAGTTTGAGGGTTAGTGTTAATGTTGGGTTAGTGTTAGGGTGAGGGTAAGTGTTAGGGTGAGGGTTAGAGTTGATGTGAGAGTTGGGTGAGGGTGAGGTTTAGTGATAGAGTTAGGTTTAGGGTGAAGGTTAGGTTGAGCTTTAAGGTTAGTGTGTTAGTGTTAGGGTTAGGGTGAGAATTAGGGGGATTTTTATGGTTAGGGTTAGGGTTAGCGTTAGCGTTAGGGTGTGGTTGAGGTTTAGTGTTAGAATTAGGGTTAGGGTGAGGCTGAGGGTGAGGGTTAGTTTTAGGGTTAGGGTTAGGGCGAGGGTTAGGGTGAGGGTTAGGGTGAGGGTTAGTGTTAAGGCTAGGATTAGGATTAGGATTAGGGTTAGGGTTAGGGTGAGTGTGAGGGTTAGGGTTAGGGTTAGGGTTAACCTTAGGTTTAGGCTGAGAGTGAGGGTGAGGGTGAGGGTTAGGTTTAGCCTGAGAGTTAAGGTTAGGGTTACGGTGAGTTTTAGTGTTAGGGTTAGGTTTAGAGTTAGCTTTAGGGTGAGCATGAGATATAGGGGTAGATTTAGGGTTGGGGTTAGGGTTATTTTAGGGTTAGGTTTAGGGTTAGTTTTAGAGTTGGAGTTGCAGTTAGGGTTAGGGTGAGCATGAGGTTTACGATTAGAGTTAGGGTTAGTGTTAGGGTTAGGGTTAGTGTGAGGGTTAGGGTTAGGAATAGGCTAAGGCTTATGCTTATGCTTAGGCCGAGCATGAGGGTGAGGGCTAGGGTGAGGGTTATGGTGAGGGTTAGGTTTAGGCATACGGTTAGGGTTAGGATTCGGATTAGGGTGAGGGTGAGTGTGAAGTTAGGGTTAGGGTTAGGCTTAGGGATAGGGTTAGGTTTAGAATTAGGGTTAGGGTTAGGGTTATGGTTAGGGTTAGGGCTAGGCTTATTGTAAGGATTATGGTTAGGGTTAAGTTTGCGGTGAGGGTGAGGCTGAGGGTTAGGGTTAGGATTAGTATTATTGTTGGGGATAGGCTTAGAGTTACAGTGAGGTTGAGTGTGAGGGTGTGGGTTAGGGTTAGGCTGACATTTAGGTTGAGGTTTAGGGCTAGGGTTAGGGGTAGTTTGAGGGTGAGGTTTAGGGTTAGAGTTAGGGTTAGGGGGATTGTTAGGATGAGGTTTTGTTTTAGGGTTAGGTTTAGGATTAGGGTTAGGGTGAGGGTGAGTGTGAGGGTTAGCGTGAGCGTTAGGGTGAGGGTAAGTGTTAGGGTGAGGGTTAGGGTTAGGGTGATGGTGAGGGTGACGTTTAGGGTTAGAGTTACAGTTAGGGTGAGTGTTAGGGTGAGGTTTAGGGTTATGGTTAGTGTTACGGTTAGGGTTAGGGTGAGAGTTAGGGGGAGGGTTAGGGTTAGGGTTAGGGTTAGTATTAGGGTTAATCTGAGGGTGAGGTTTAGGGTTAGAATTAGGGTTAGGGTTAGGCTGAGTTTGAGGGTGAAGGTTAGGGTTAGGGTTAGGGTTAGGATTAAGGTTAGGGACAGGGTGAGTGTGAGGGTTAGGAGTAGGGTTAGGGTTAGCCTTAGGTTTTGGCTGAGGGTGAGGGTGAGGGTGAGGGTTAGGCTTAGGCTTAGGCTTAGGGTTAGGCTGAGCGTGAGGTTGAGGGTGAGGGTTAGGGTTAGGGTTAGGGTGAGATTTAGTGTTAGGGTTAATGTGGGGGTGATGGTAAGTGTAAAGTTGAGAGTTAGGCTTAGGGTGAGGGTTAAGTTAAGTGTCAGGGTTAATGTTAGGGTGAGGTTTAGGTTTAGGGTTTGGGTGAGGGTGAGGGTTAGATTGAGGATTAGTGTTAGGGTTACTGTGAGGTTTAGGGTGAGGATGAGGGTTAAGGTTTAGGGTGAGGGCTAGGGAGAGGGTGAGGTTTAGGGTTAGTGGTAGGGTGAGGTTTAGGGTTTGGGTGATGACTAGGGTTAGTGTGAGGGTTAGTATTAGGGTTAGGGTTAGTGTTAAGGTGAGGGTAAGTGTTAGGGTGAGTGTTAGGTTTAGGGTGAGGGTTATGGTTAGGGCGAGGGTTAGGGTTAGAGTTAGGGTTATTGTTAGCGTTAGGATTAGGGTTATGGTTACTGTGAGGGTGAGGGTGAGGTTTAGGGTTGTGGTTCAGATGAGGCTGAGGGATAGGGTTTGGTTTAGGGTTAGGGTCAGGTGAGGTTTAGGGTTAGAGTTAGGGTTAGGGTCAGGCTGAGGGTGAGGGTTAGGTTTAGAATTAATGTTAGGTTTAGGCTTAAGGTGAGGGTTAGGTTGAGGGTGAGGGTTAGGGTTAGGGTTAGGATTAGGATTACGATTAAGGTTAGGTTTAGGGTGAGTGTGAATGTTAGGGTTAGGGTACGGGTTAGGCTTAGGGTTAGGCTGAGGGTGAGCGTGAGGGTGAAGTATAGGGTTAGGGTGAGGTTTACGGTTAGGTTTAGGGTGAGTGTGATGGTTAGGGTTAGGCTTAAGTTTAGGCTGAGGGTGAGGGTGAGGGTTAGGGTTACGGCGAGGGTTAGGATTAGGGTTATGGGGAGGGATAAGATGAGTGTTAGGGTTAGGATTAGGGTTAGGGTGAGGGCTATGGTGAGGGTTAGGGTTAAGGTGAGGTTTACAGTTAGGGTTAGGGATAGGGTTATGGTGAGGGTGAGGTTTAGGGTTGGAGTTAGGGTTAAGTTGAGGCTTAGGGTCAGGTTAGATTTAGGGTAAGGATTAGGATTAGGGTAAGGGATAGGGTGAGTGTGAGGTTTAAGGTAACATTTAGGGTTAGGCTTAGGGTTACATTGAGGGTGAGGGTGAGGGTTAGGGTTAGGGTGAGGATTAGGGTTAGGGTTAGGGTGAGAGTTAGGGTTCAGGTTAAGTTTAGGGTTAGGGTGAGTGTTAGGGTTAGGGTTATGTTGAGCGTGAGGGTTAGGGTTAGGTTGAGGGTTAGGGTTAGGGTTAGGTTTAGGGTGAGGTTAGGGTTAGGATTAGTGTGAGGGTTAGTGTTAGGGTTAGGATTAGTGTTAGGGTCAGGGTTAGTTTTAGGGTGAGGGTTTGGGTTAGGGTGAGGGTGAGGGTAAGGGCGAGGCTGAGGGTTAGGGTGAGGGTGAGGGTGAGGGTTATTGTTATGGTGAGGGTTAGCATTAGGGTTAGGGTTATTGTTAGGGTTAGGTTTAGAGTTACGGTTATGGTGAGGGTGAGGGTGATGTTTAGTGTTAGGTTTAGGGTGAGGTTTAGGGATTGGGTTAAGGTTAGAGTTAGGTTTAGGGTGAACGTTAGTTTTAGATTTAGAGTTATGGTTAGGGTGAGAGCTTGAGGTTTAGGGTTAGGTTTAGTGTTAGTGTTAGGTTTAGCGTGAGAGTTAGGGGATGAGTTAGGGTAAGGTTTAGGGTTATTGTTAGATTTAGGGTGAAGGTGAGTGTGTGTGTTAGGGTTAGGTTTAGTGTTAGGGTTAAGGTTAGGGTGAGGGTTTGATTGAGCATTAGGTTTAAGGTTAGGGTTAGTGTGAGGTTTAGGCTGAGGATTAGGGCTAGGGTTAGGGAGATGGAGAGGTTTAGAATTAGGGTTAGTGTGAGGGCTAGGAAGAGGGTGAGGTTTAGAGTTAGGGTTACGGTTAGGGTGAGGTTTAGGATTAGAGTGAGGGTTAGGGTTAGTGTTAGGGTTAGGGTTAGTGTTAGGGTTAGTGTTAGGGTGAGGGTAAGTGTTAGGTTGAGGGTGATGTTTAGGGTGAGCGTTATGGTTAGGGTGAGGGTTAGGGTTAGGTTTAGGGTTATTGTTAGGTTTATGGTTATGGTTACGGTGAGGGTGAGTGTGAGGGTTAAGGAAAGGGTGAGGCTGAGGTTTAGTGATAGGGTAAGTGTTAGAGTTAGGTTTAGGGTGAGGGTGAGGTTTAGGTGTAGAGTTAGGGTTAGGGAGAGGTTTGGGGTTAGGGTGAGGTTTAGGGTGCGGGTGACGGTAAGGGTAAAGGTGAGGGTTAGGCTGAGGGTGAGGGTTACGGTAAGTGTGAGGGTTACGGTTATGGTGAGGGTTAGGTTTAGGGTTAGGGTGAGGGTGAGGTTTAGATTGAGGATTAGTGTTAGGGTTAGTGTGAGGTTAGGGTGAGGATGGGTGTTAGGGTTAGGGTGAGGGTGAGGTTTAGTGTTAGTGTTAGAGTGAGGTTAGGGTTAGGGTGATGTTTAGGTTTAGTGTGATTGTTAGTGTTAGCGCTAGGGTTAGTGTTAGGGTGAGGGTAAATGTTAGGGTGATGTTTAGGGTTAGGGTTTGCGTTATTGTTAGGGTTAGGGTTATGTTTACGGTTAGGGTGAGGGTGAGGGTGAGGGTTAGGGTTAGGGTTAGGATGAGGTTTAGTTTTAGGGTTAGGGTTAGACTGAGTGTTAGGGTGAGGGTGAGATTTAGGGTTAGAGTTAGGGTTAGGGTTAGGGTTAGGGATAGGGTTAGGGTTAGGGTTAGGTTTAGGCTTAGGCTTAGGCTTAGGCTGAGCATGAGGGGGAGGGTTATGGTTCGGGTTAGGGTTCGGGTTAGGGTTAGGTTTAGTGTGAGGGTTAGGATGAGGTTTAGGGTTAGGAATAGGTTTAGGGTGAGATCTTGGGTGAGGGTTAGGGTTAGGGATAAGGTTAGGTTTAGGATTTGGGGTAGCATAAGGGTGAGGGTGAGGGTTAGGCTAAGGGTTATGGTTAGGCTTAGGGTTAGGGTGAGGGTTAGGGTTAGGGTTTGGATTAGGGTGAAGGTGAGGCAGAGGATTAGGTTTAGTTTTAGTGTTTGGTTTAGGGTTAGTGTTAGTGTTAGTGTTAGGGTTAGGGTTACAAGGAGGGTTAGGGTTAGGGTTAGGGTTAGGGTTTTGTTTAGGCTGAGTGTGAGAGTGGGGTTCAGTAATAGGGGTAGGGTTAAGGTTAGGGTTAGGGTTATTTTTAGTGTTATGGTTAGGGTTAAGTTTTCAGTGAGCATGAGGCTGAGGGTGAGGGTTATATTTAGGGATAGGTTTAAGGTTAGAGTTATTGTTAGGGACAGGGTTAGTGTTACGGTGTGGTTGAGGGTGAGGTTGAGGGTTAGGGTTAGGGTGTTTTAGGGTTAGGGTGAGGGTGAGGTTTAGGGTTAGAGTTAGGGTTTGGGGGAGGGTAAGATTGAGATTTAGGGTTATGGTTAGTGTTTGGGTTAGGGGGAGGGGGAGGGTTAAGGTGAGATTAAGGGACAGGTTTAGGTTTAGGTTTAGGTTTGGGTGAGCATGAGTTTGAGGCTGATGGTGAGGTTGGGGGTGAGGATTAGGGTTAGGGTGATGGTTAGGATTAGGCTTAGTGTTATTTTTAGGGTTAGGGTTAGAGTTACGGTGAGAGTGAGGGTGGGAGTCAGGGTTAGTGTTAGGGTTAGGGTGAGGTTTAGGGTTAAGGCTAGGGTTAGAGTTAGGTTGAGGGTGAGTTTCAGGGCTAGATATAGGATTAGGGGAAGGTTAGGGTGAGGGTTCGGGTTAGGGTTTGTTTTAGGGTTAGAGTGAGGGTGAGGGTTAGGATTACGGTTAGAGTTAGGGTGAGGTTTAGGGTTAGGTTTGGGTTAGGTTTAGAGTTATGGTGAGGGTGAGGGTGCGGGTGAGTATGAGGGTTAGGTTTAGGTTTCTGGTAAGGCTTGTGGATAGGCTTAGTGTTTGGCTGAGGGTGAGGGTGAGTTTGACGATTAGGGTTAGGGTGAGGGTTTCAGATAGGGTTATCGGGAGTGTTAGGATGAGGGTTAGGGTTAGGATTAGGGTTAGGGTGAGGGCTAGGGTGAGGGTGAGGTTAAGGATTAGGGTTAGGGTGAGGTTTAGGTTTAGGGTTAGGGTTAGGTTTAGGGTGAGGGTGATTTTTAGGGTTAGAGTTAGGGTTAAGGTGAGGCTGAGGTGAGGGTTAGGGTTAGGTTTAGGATTAGGATTAGGGTAAGGTTAGGGTGAGTGTGAGGGTTAGGGTTAGGGTTAGGCTTAGGTTTTCACTGAGGGTGAGGGTTAGGGTTAGGGTGAGGGTTAGGGTTAGGGTTAGGGTAAGAGTTAGGGTTCAGGTTAAGTTTAGGGTTAGGTTGAGGGTTAGGGTTAGTGTTAAGTTGAGCGTGAGGATTAGGGTTAGGTTGAGGGTTAGGTTTAGGGTTAGGGTTAGGGTGAGGTTTAGGGTTAGGGTTTGGGTGAGGCTTAGGATGAGGATTAGGGTTAGGATTAGAGTTAGGGTGAGGGTTCGGGTGAGGATGAGGGTTAGGTTTAGTGTTAGTGTGAGGTTTAGGTTTAGGGTTAGGGTTAGGTTGAGGGTAAGGATGAGGGTTAGGGGTAGGGGAAGTGTGAGGGTTAGGGTAAGGGTGAGGGTTAGAGTTAGGATCAGGGTTAGTGTGAGGTTGAGGATTATGATTAGGGTTAGGGTTAGTGTTATTGTTAGGGTTAGTGTTAGGTTTAAGGTTAAGGTGAGGGTGAGGGTTAGGGTTAGAGTTAGGGTGAGGTTTTTAGTGTTACGCTTGGGGTTAGAGTTAGGGTTAGGGAGAGCTTATTGTTTGGGTTAGTGTGAGGGTTAGTGTTAGGGTTACGGTATGGGTTACAATGAGGGTTATGGTTACAGTTTGGGTTAGGATTAGGGTTAGGGTTATTGTTATGGTTAGGTTTACTGTTACGGTTAGGGTGAGGGTGAGTGTGAGGGTTAGGCTTAGAGTTAGGGCTAGGCTTAGGGATAGGGTGAGGGTTAGGGTTAGGATTAGGGTTAGGGTTAGGGTGAGGTTTAGGGTTTGGGTTACTTTAGAGTTAGGTTTAGGGTGAAGGGGTGGTTTGGGGTTAGTTTTAGGGTTAAGGTGAGGGTTAGGGTGGGGGTTAGGGTGAGGGTTAGTATTAGGGTTAGGGTTAAGTTGGGGGTGACCATAAGGGTAAAGGTGAGGGTTAGGCCTAGGTTGAGGGTTACAGTAAGGGTGAGGGTTAGGGTTAGGTGAGGGTTAGGGTTAGGGTTAGGCTGAGGCTGAGTGTTAGATTGAGGATTAATGTAAGGGTGAGTGTGAGATTTAAGGTGAGGGTGAGGGTTAGGTTTAGGGTTAGGGCTAGGGTGAATGTGAGGATTAGGATTAGTGATAGGGTGAGGTTACGGTTAGGGTGAGGGTTATGGTTAGGGTTAGGGTGAGTGTTTGTGTTAGGGTTAGGTTTAGGGTTAGGCTTAGGGTTAGGCTGAGGGTGAGGTTGACGATGAGGGTTAGGGTTAGGGTGAGTGTTAGGGTTAGGGTTAGATGGGGGGTTACGATGAGGGTTAGGGTTAGGATTAGGTTTAGGTTAAGGGCTAGGGTGAGGGTGAGGTTTAGAGTTAGGGTTCGGTTGAGGTTTAGGTTTAGGTTTAGGTTTAGGGTAAGGGTTACGGTGAGGGTGAAATTTAGGGTTAGAGTTAGGGTTAGGGTGAGGCTGAGGGTGAGGGTTAGGGTTAGGCTTAGTGTTAGGGTTACGGTTGAGGTTAGGGTGAGGGTTAAGGTGAGATTGAGGGTTAGTGTTAGGGTTAGGATTAATGTTAAGGTTAGGTTTAGGGTTAGTGTTAGTTTTAGGGTTAGAGTTAGGTATAGGCTTAGGGTTAGACTGAGGGTGAGGGTGAAGGGGAGGTTTAGGGTTAGGGTGAGGGTGAGGATTAGGGTTATGGGGAGGGTTGAGGGTTAGGGTTAGGATTAGGGCTAGGTTGAGGGCTAGTGTGAGGGTGAGGTTTAGGGTGAGGTTTAGGGTTAGGGTTAGGGTGAGGGTTAGGATGAGGGTTAGGTTTAGGATTAGGGTTAGGGTGAGGGCTAGGGTGAAGGTGAGGATTAGGGTAAACGTTGGGCTTAGGCTTAGGTTTAGGCTGAGCATACTGTTCAGGGTGAGGGTTTGCTTTAGGGATAGGGTGAGGTTTAGTGTTAGGGTTAGGGATAGAGTTCGGGTTAGGGTGAGGGTGCGGTTTAGGGTTAGAGTTAGGGTTAGTTTTAGGGTGAGGGTTAGGGTTGGGCTGACGGTAAGGGTAAAAGTGAAGATTAGGCTGAGGGTAAGGGTTACAGTAAGGGTGAGGGTTAGGGTTAGGGTGAGGGTTAGGGTTAGGGTTAGGGTGAGGTTGAGGGTTAGATTGAGGATTAGTGTTAGGGTTAG
Source organism: Dipodomys merriami (assembly GCF_024711535.1). Lineage (NCBI taxonomy): Eukaryota > Metazoa > Chordata > Mammalia > Rodentia > Heteromyidae > Dipodomys > Dipodomys merriami. The sequence goes on from NW_027202967.1 coordinate 90,877, forward strand.
TGTGCGGTTTAGGGGGAGGATGAGGGTTAGGGTTAGGGTGAGTGTGAGGGTTAGGGTTAGTGTTAGGTTGAGGTTTAGTGTTAGGGTGATAGTGTTAGTGTTAGGGTGAGGTTGAGGGTTACTGTTAGGGTTAGGACTAATGTTAGGGTTAGGCTTAAGGTATGGGATAGGGTGAGGGTGAGAGTTAGGCTTAGGGTTTGATTAGAATTAGGGTTAGATTGATTGTTAGGGTTAGGGTTAGGGATAGGGATAGGCTTAGGGTTAGGCTGAGGGTGAGGGTGAGGTTGAGAGTTAAGTTGAGGGTGAGGGATAGTGTTAGGTATAGGGTGAGAGTTACGTTTTGGGTTAAGTTTAGGGTTAGGGTGAGGGTTAGGGTAGGGGTTATAGTGAGGGTGAGTGTTTGGGTTAGGTTGAGGGTTAGGGTTAGGGTTAGGGTTAGGGTGAGGGTGAGGTTGAGGGTTAGGTTTATTTTTAGGGTGAGGGTTATGATGAGTGTTAGGGATAGGTTTAGGGTTAGGGTGAGGGCTAGCGTGAGTGTGAGGTTTAGGGTTAAGTTTAGGGTGAGGTTTAGGTTAGGGTTAGGGTGAGTGTGAGGTTTAGTGTTAGAGTTAGGGTTAGGGTGATGCTGAGGGTGAGGGTTGGGTTAGGGTTAGGGTTAGGTTGAGGGTGAGTGTTAGGATTAGGGTTAGGGTTAGGGTTAGGGTTAGGGTTAGGATTAGTGTTATTGTTAGGGTTAGGGTTAGAGTTAAGGTGAGGTTGAGGGTAAGGGTGAGGGTGAGGGGTAGGTTTATTGTTAGGGTGAGGTTTAGGGTTGGGGTTAGTGTTATGGTGAGGGTTAGGATGAGGATTATGGTTATGGTAAGGGTGAGGGTTAGGGTTAGGGTGAGGTTTAGGGTTAGGATTAGGGTTAATGTGAGAGTGAGGGTTAGGATTAGGGTTAGAGTTAGGGTTATTGTTAGGGTTAGGTTTATGGTGACAGTGAGGTTGAGGGTTAGTGTTAGAGTTAGGGTGAGGTTTTTGGTGTTAGGGTTAGGATTAGAGATAGCGTTATGGTGAGGGTGAGGTTTAGGGGTAGAGTTAGGGTTAGGGTGAAGGTTAGGGTGAGGGTTAAGGTTAGGGTGAGGGTTAAGGTGGGGGTGACGGTAAGGGTAAAGTTGAGGGTTAGGCCTAGAGTGAGGGTTACGGTAGGTGAGCGTTAGGTTTAGGGTGAGGGTTAGGGATAGGGTGAGGGTGAGGATGAGGGTTAAATTGAGGATTAGTGTTAGGGTTAGTGTGATGTTTAGGGTGAGGATGAGGGTAAGGGTTAGGGTGAGGGCTAGGGTGAGGGAGAGGATTAGGGTTGGTGTTAGGGTGAGGTTAGGGTTAGGGTGAGGGTTATGGTTAGTATTAGGGTTAGGGTTAGGTTCAGTGTTAGTGTTAAGGTTAAGGTTTGTGTAGGGTTAGGGTTAGGGTTAGGGTTAGCTTATTGTTAGGGTTAGGGTTAGGATGAGGTTTAGGTTTAGGGTTAGATTTAGGGTTAGTGTGAGTGTGAGGTTTAGGGTTAGAGTTAGGGTTAGTGTTAGGTTTAGGGCTAGGGTGAGCGTTAGGGTTAGGGTTAGGCTTAGGCTTTGGCTCAGGCTTAGCCCCATCATATGGGTGAGGGTTAGGGTTCGGTTTAGGGTTCAGGTTAAGTTTAGGGTTAGGGTGAGAATTAGGATTAGTTTTAGGGTTAGGATTAGGGTTAGGCTGAGGTCTAGGGTGAGGATTAGGCTGAGGGTTAGGGATAGGGTTAGGTTTAGGATTAGGTTTATGGTAAGGGTGAATGTGAGGGTTAGAATTAGGGTTAGATTTAGGCTTAGGATTAGGGTGAAGGTTGGGGTTAGGGTTTTGTTAGGGTGAGGGTGAGGCTGAGGATTAGGGTTAGGTTGACGGTTAGGTTTAGGTTTAGGTTTAGTGTTAGTGTTATGGTTAGGGTTACAGTGAGGGTTAGGGACTAGGTTTAGAGTTATTGTTAGGGTTAGGGTTAAGGTTACAGTTACAATGAGGGTGAGGATGAGGATTAGCGTTAGCATTATGGTGAGATTTAGTGTTAGGATTAGGGTTAGAGGTAGGTTTAGGGTGAGGATGAGGTTTAGGGGTAGAGTCAGGGTTAGGGTGAGGGTTAAGTTGAGGGTTAGGATTAGGGTGAGGGTTAGGGTTGGAGTGACGGTACGGGTAAACGTGAGGGTTAGGCTGAGGTTGTGGGTTATCGTAAGGGTGAGGGTTAGGGTTAGGGTGAGAATTAGGGTTAGGGGTAGGGTGAGGGTGAGGGTTAGATTGAGTATTAGCGTTAGGGTTAGTGTGAGGTTTAGGGTGAGGATGAGTGTTAGGGTTAGGGTGAGGGCTAGGGTGAGGGTGAGGGTTAGGTTTAGGGTTAAGGTGAGGTTTAAGGTTAGGGTGATGGTTAGGGTTAGTGTGAGGGTTAGTGTTAGGATTAGTGTGAGTGTTCGGTTTAGGGTAAATGTTAGGGTGAGGCTTAAGATAAGGGTTAGTTTTAGAGTTAAGGTTAGGGTTAGTGTTAGGGTTAGGTTTAGGGTTATGGTTAAGGTGAGGGTGAGGATTAGATTTAGTGTTAGGATGAGGTTTAGGTTTAGGGTTAGGGTTAGAGTTAGGGTTAGGGTGAGAGTGAGGTTTAGGGTTAGAGTTAGGGTTAGTGTAAGGGTTAGGGTTGGGGTGAGGGTTAGGGTTAGGGCTAGGCTTAGGCTTAGGCTTAGGCTTAGGCCAAGCATGAGGGTGAGGGTTAGGGTTAGGTTTAGGGTGAGGGTTAGGGTTAGGGTTAGGGTGAGAGTTAGGATGAGGTTTAGGGTTAGGATTAGGGTTAGGTTGAGGGCTAGGGTGAGGCTTATAGTGAGGGTTTGGGCAAGGTTAGGGTTATGTTTAGGATTAGGTTTAGGGTGAGGGTGAGTGTGAGTGTTAGGGTTAGGGTTAGGGTTAGGGTTACAGTGAGGGTTAGGATTAGGGGTAGGTTTAGGCTTAGGGTTAGGCTGAGTGTGAGGGTGGGGGTGAGGATTAGTGTTAGGGTTAGGGTTTGGGTTAGGGTTAAGTTTAGGGTTAGGGTTAGTGTTAGAGCTAGGGTTAGGGTTAGAGTTACAGGGAGGGTTAGGTTAGGGTTTGGGATAGGCTTAGGTTTAGACTGAGGGTGAGGGTGGGGGTGAGGATTAGGGTTAGAGTTAGGGTTAGGGTTATTTTTAGTGTTATGGTTAGGGTTAAGTTTTAGGTGAGGGTGAGGCTGAGGGTGAGGTTTATGTTTAGGGTTAGTGTTAGGGTTAGGTTTAGTGGTATTTTTATATTTAGTGTTAGAGTTATGGTGAGGTTGAGGGTGCAGGTGAGAGTTAGGGTAAGGGTGAGGTTTAGGGTGAGGTTTAGGGTGAGGGTTAGGGTAAGGGTGAGGTTTAGGGTTAGAGTTACGGTTATGGGGATGGTTAGGTTGAGGTTTAGGGTTAGGGTTAGTGTTAGGGTTAGGGTGATTGTGAGGTTTAGTTTGAGGTTTAGGGTTAGGATTAGGTTTAGGATTAGGGTTAGGGTAAGGTTAAGTGTGAGGGTTACGGTGAGGGTTAGGCTTAGGCTTAGGGTTAGGCTGAGGGTGAGGGTGGGGGTGAGGATTAGGGTTAGGGTTAGTGTTTGTGTTATTGTTAGTATTAGTGTTAGAGCTACATAGAGGGTGAGGGTGGGGGTGAGGGTTAGGTTTAGGGTTAGGGTGGGGTTTAGGGTTTGGGTTAGTGTTAGGTTGATGGTGAGGGTGAGGGTTAGGGTTAGATATAGGGTTAGGGGGAGGGTTAGGGTTAGGGTTAGGGTTAGGGTGATTGTGAGGGTTAGTTTGAGGTTTAGGGTTAGGATTAGGTTTAGGATTAGGGTTAAGGTAAGGGTAAGTGTGAGGGTTAGGGTGAGGGTTAGGCTTAGGCTTAGGGTTAGGCTGAGGGTGAGGGTGGGGGTGAGGATTAGGGTTAGGGCTAGGGTTTGTGTTATTGTTAGTATTAGTGTTAGAGCTACATAGAGGGTGAGGGTGGGGGTGAGGGTTAGGTTTAGGGTTAGGGTGGGGTTTAGGGTTTGGGTTAGGGTTAGGTTGATGGTGAGGGTGAGGGTTAGGGTTAGATATAGGGTTAGGGGGAGGGTTAGGGTGAGCGTTAGGGTGAGGCTTAGTGTTAGGGTTAGGGTGAGGGTGAGGCTTAGGTTGAGGTTATGGGTTAGGGTTAGGGTTACTGTGAGGGTTTGTGTTAAGGTTAGGGTTAGTGTTTGAGTGAGGGTAAGTGTTAGGGTGAGGGTTTGAGTTAGGGTCAGTGTTATGGTTTTGGTGAGGTTTTGTGTTAGGTTTAGGGGTAGGGTTAGGTTTAGGGTGAGGCTTAGGGTCAGAGTGAGGCTGAGGGTGAGGGTTAGGGCTAGGGTTATTTTTAGGTTTAGGGTTAATGTGATGGTTAGGGTGAGGGTTAGGGTTAGGATTAGGAATAGGCTTAGGGTTAGGGTGAGTGTGAGGTTTAGGGTTAGGGTTAGGGTGAGAGTTAGAGTTCCGGTTAAGTTTAGGGTTAGGGTGAAGGTTAGGGTACGGGTTAAGGTGAGGTTGAGGGTTAGGGATAGGTTGAGCATTAGGGTTAGGTTAGGGTTAGGGTGAAGTTGAGTGTGAGGGTTAGGGTTAGTGTTAGAGTGAGATTGAGGGTGAGGGTTAGGGTTATTGTTAGGGTGAGGGTTAGGATGAGTGTTAGGGTTAGGATTAGGGTTAGAGTGATGTCTAGCATGAGGGTGAGGTTTAGGGTTAAGGTTACGGTGAGGTTTAGCGTTAGGTTAAGGGTTAGGGTGAGGGTGAGTGTGAGCTTTAGGGTTAGAGTTAGGGTTAGGGTGAGGCTGAGGGTGAGGGTTGGGTTAGGTTTAGGGTTAGGTTTAGGCTTAGGGTTAGGCTTAGGCCGAGCATAAGGGGGAGGGTAAGTTTTAGGGTTAGAGTGAGGTTTAGGATGCGGTTTAGGGTTAGGATTAGGTTTAGGGTGAGGGCTAGGGTGAGGGTTAGGGTGAGGGTTGGGGTTAGAGATAGGATTAGGTTTAGGATTTGGAGTACGGTGAGTGTGAGTGTGAGGGTTAGGCTAAGGGTTAGGGTTAGGGTTAGGGTGAGGGTTAAGGTTAAGGTTTGGGTTAGGGTGAGTGTGAGGCTGAGGATTAGATTTAGGTTTAAGGTTAGGTTTGAGGTTTGTTTTAGGGTTAGGGTTAGGGTTAGGTTTAGGGTTACAGTTAGGGTTAAAGGGAGGGTAGGGTTAGGGTTAGGCTGAGGGTGAGGTTGGGGGTGAGGATTAGGGTTAGGGTTAAGTTTAGGGTTAGTCCTATTGTTAGTGCTATGGTTAGGGTTAAGTTTTCAGTGAGGGTGAGGCTGAGGGTGAGGGTTATGTTTAGGGTTAGGGTTAGGGTTAGTGTTGTTAGAGACAGGATTAGAGTTAGGGTGAGTTAGAGGGTGAGGGTGAGGGTTAGGGTTAGGGTGAGTTTTAGGGTTATGGTGAGGGTGAGGTTTAGCGTTAGAGTTAGGGTTTGGGGGAGGTTTATGGTTAGGGTTAGTGTTAGGGTTAGGGTGAGGGTGAGGGTTAAGTTGAGGTTTAGGGATAGGGTTAGGTTTAAGATTAGGGTTAGGGTGAGCATGAGTGTGAGGGTTAGGGTGAGGGTTAGGCTTAGGCTTAGTGTTAGGCTGATGGTGAGGGTGGGGGTGAGGATTAGGGTTAGGGTGATGGTTAGAGTTAGGCTTAGTGTTATTTTTAGAGTTAGCATTAGAGTTATGGTGAGGGTGAGGTTGCGGGTGAGGGTTAGTGTTAAGGTTAGGGTGGGTTTTACGGTTAGGGTTAGGGTTAGGGTTAGGTGGAGGGTGAAGTTTACGGTTAGATACAGGGATAGGGGGAGGGGTAGGTTGAGGGTTAGGGTTAGGGTTTGTGTTAGGGTTAGGGTGAGGGTGAGGGTTAGGGTTAGGGTTAGGGTTAGGGTGAGGTTTAGGGTTAGGGTTAGGGTTTGGTTTAGAGTTATGGTGAGGGTGAGGGTGCGGGTGAGTTTCAGGGTTAAGGTTAGGTTTCAGGTAAGGCTTGTGGTTAGGCTTAGGGTTAGGCTGAGGGTGAGGGTGAGTGTGAAGGTTAGGGATAGGGTGAGGGTTTCGGATAGGGTTATAGGGAGGGTTAGGATGAGGTTTATGGTTAGGAATAGGGTTAGGGTGAGGGCTAGGGTGAGGGTGAGGTTTAGGGTTATGGTTAGGGTGAGGTTTAGGTTTAGGGTTAGGTTTAGGGTGAGAGTGGGGTTTAGGGTTAGAGTTAGGGATAAGTTGAGGCGGAGGTTGAGGGTTTGGGTTAGGGTTAGGATTAAGGTAATGGTAAGGTGAGTGTGAGGGTTAGGGTTAGGGTGAGGGTTAGGGTTAGGGTTAAGGTGAAAGTTAGGGCTCAGGTAAAGTTTAGGGTTAGGGTGAGGGTTAGAGTTAGTGTTAAGTTGAGCGTGAGGATTAGGGTTAGGTTGAGTGTTAGGTTTAGGGTTAGGTTTAGGGTGAGGTTTAGGGTTTGGGTTCGGGTGAGTTTTAGGATGAGAAGTAGGGTTAGGATTAGTGTTAGGATGAGGTATAGGTTGAGGGTGAGGGTTAGGTTTAGTGTTAGGGTGACTTTTAGTGTTAGGTTTAGGCCTTAGGGTGAGGGTTAGGATGAGGTTTAGGGTTAGAATAAGTGTGAGGGTTAGGGTTAGGATGAGGTTCAGGTTTAGGGTTAGGGTTAGGGTGAGGTTTTTAGTGTTATGGTTAGGGTTAGAGTTAGATTTAGCGTGACGTTCGGGTTACTGTGAGGGTTATTGTTAGGGTTAAGTTTTGGGTTACGGTGAGGGTTATGGTTATGGTTATGGTTAGGGTTAGGGTTAGGGTTAGGATTAGGGTTGGGGTTAGGGTGAGATTTAGAAGTTTAGGGTGAGGGTGGGATTTAGGGTTAAAGTTAGGGTTACGGTGAGGGTTAGGGTGGGGGTTAGGGTTAGGGTTCAGATTAGGCTGAGGGTTAAGCTGGGGGTCATGTTAAGGTTAAATGTGAGGGTTAGGCCTAGGGTGAGGGTTAGGGTTAGGGTGAGGGCTAGGGTGAGGGTGAGGATTAGGGTTAGTGTTAGGATTAGGCTGAGGGTGAGGTTGAAGGTAAGGGTAAGGGGTAGGGTGAGTGTTAGGGTTAGGGTTAGTGGGCGGGTTAGGATGAGGGTTAGGGTTAGGATTAGGGTTAGTGTAAGGGCTAGTATAAGGGTAGGTTTAGAGTTAGGGTTAGGGTCAGGATTAGGGTTAGGGTTAGGATAAGGGTTATGGTGAGGGTGAGGTTTAGGGTTAGAGTTAGGGTTAGGATGAGGCTGAGGGTGAGGGTTAGGGTTAGGCTTAGTGTTAGGGTTAGGGTTAGGGTGAGGGTTAAGGTGAGATTGAGGGTTAAGGTTAGGGTTAGTTTTAGGCTTAGGATTAGGCTGAGTGTGAGGGTGAAGCTGAGTGTTAGGGTTAGGGTGAGGGTTAGGGTTAGGGTTATGGAGAGGGGTAGTATGAGGGTTAGGGTTAGGATTAGGGCTAGGATGAGGGCTAGGATGAGGGTGAGGTTTAGGGTTAGGTTTAGGTTGAGGTTTAGTGTTAGGGATAGAGTGAGTGTTAGGATGAGGGTTAGGTTTAGGATTAGGGTTAGCATTAGGGCTAGTGTGAGGTTGATGGTTAGGGTAACGGTTAGGCTTAGGCTTAGGTTTAGGCTGAGCATGTGGTTGAGGGCGAGGATTAGCTTTAGGGTTCGGTTGAGGTTTAGTGTTAGGGTTAGGGATAGAGTTCGGGTTAGGGTGAGGGTGAGGTTTAGGGGTAGAGTTAGGGTTAGGATGAGGGTTAGGTTTAGGGTGAGGGTTAGGGTGGGGGTGATGGTAAGGGTAAATGTGAAGTTTAGGCTGAGGGTGAGGGTTACGGTAAGGGTGAGGGTTAGGGTTAGGTTGAGGGTTAGGGTTAGGGTTAGTGTGAGGGTGAGGCTTAGATTGAGGATTAGTGTTAGGGTTAGTGTCGGGTTTAGGGTGAGGATGAGGCTTAGGGTTAGGGTGAGGGTAGGGTGAGTGTGAGGGTTAGGGTTACTGTTAGGGTGAGGGTTAGTGTTAGGGTGATGGTTAGGGTTAGTGTTAGTGTGAGGTTTAGGGATGGGGTTAGGGTTAGAATTAATGTTAGGGTTAGGCTTAAGGTGAGGCTTAGGGTGAGGGTGAGCGTCAGGGTTAGGGTTTGATTGGGATTTGGGTTAGGGTGAATGTGAGGGTTAGGGTTAGGGATAGGGATAGGCTTAGGTTTAGGCTGAGGGTGAGGATGAGTGTGAGGCTTAGAGTTAGGGTGAGGGATAGGGTTAGGGTGAGATTTAGGGTTTGGGTTAATTTAGGGTTAGGGTGAGGGTTAGGGTAGGGGTTACAGTGAGGGTGAGAGTTAGGGTTAGGTTGAGGGTTAGGGTTAGGTTTAGGGTTAGGGTGAGGGTGAGGATTAGGGTTAAGGTTATTTTTAGGATGAGCTTTAGGATGAGTGTCATGGTTAGGATTAGGTTTAGGGTGAGGGCTAGCATTAGGGTGAGGTTTAGGGTTAAGGTTAGGGTGAGGTTCTGGGTTAGAGGTTAGGTTAGGGTGAGACTGAGTGTGAGGGTTAGGTTAGGGTTACGTTTAGGTTGACGGTGAGTGTTAGGATTAGGGTTAGGGTTAGGGTTAGGGTTAGGTTTAAGTTAAGGATTAGTGTTATTGTTAGGGTTAGGGTTAGAGTTAAGGTGAGGTTGAGGGTGAGGGTGTGGGGTATGTTTATTGTTAGGGTGAGTTTTAGGTTTAGGGTTAGTGTTAGGGTGAGGGTTAGGATGAGGGTTAGGGTTACGGTAAGGGTGAGGGTTAGGGTTAGGCTGAGGGTTAGGGTCAGGATTAGGGTTAATGTGAGGTTGAGGGTTAGGATTGGGGTTAGGGTTAGGGTTACTGTTAGGGTTAGGGTTAGGGATACAGTGAGGTTGAGGGTTAGGGTTAGAGTTAGGGTGAGGTTTTTAGTGTTAGGGTTAGGGTTAGAGATAGGATTAGGGTGAGGGTGAGGTTTAGGGGTAGAGTTAGGGTTAGGGTGAAGGTTAGTGTGAGGGTTAGGGTTAGGGTGAGTGTGAGGGTGATGGTTAGATTGAGGATTAGTGTTAGGGTTAGTGTGAGTTTGAGGGTGAGAATGAGGTTTAGGCTTAGGGTGAGGGCTAGGGTGAGGGTGAGGATAAGGTTTAGTGTTAGGGTTAGGGTGAGGGTTATGGTTAGGGTTTGGGCTAGGTTTAGGTTTAGGTTTAGTGTTACGGTTAGGGTTTGGTTTAGGGTAAGGTTAGTGTAAGGGTTTTTGTTAGGGTTATTATTAGGGTTAGGGTTAGGATGAGGTTTAAGTTTATATTTCGGTTTAGAGTTAGGATTAGTTTTAGAGTGAGGTTTAGAGTTAGAGTTAGGGTGAGTGTTAGGGTTAGAGTTGGGTTAGTGTTAGGGTTAGGTTTAGGCTTAGGCTTTGGCTTAGACTTAGGCCCAGCATGTGGGTGAGGGTTAGGGTAAGGGTTAGGGTGAGGGTTAAGGTTAGGGTTAGGGTGAGGATTAGGATGAGGATTAGGGTTAGGATTAGGGTTAGGCTGAGGAGTAGGGTGAGGGTTAGGGTGAGGGTTAGGCTTAGGGTGAGGGTGAGATTTAGGGTTTGATTTAGGGTTAGGGGGAGTTTTAGTTCGAGGTTAGGTTTAGGGTTAGTGTTAAGGTAAAGTTTAGGTTGATGGATACGTTGAGGTTTTGGGTTAGGGTTATGGTTAGGGTTAGGATTAGGGTTAGGCTGAGGGTGAGTGTGAGGTTTAGGGTTAGGCTTAGGTTTAGGTTTAGGGTTAGGATTAGTGTTATTGTTAGGGTTAGGGTTAGATTTATGGTAAGGTGAGGGTGAGGGTGAGGGTGAAGTTTAGGGTTAGGTTTAGGGTGAGGTTTATGGTTAGGGTTAGGATTAGGGTTAGGGTGAGTGTGAGGTTTAGGGTTAGATTTTGGGTTAGGGGCAGTATTAGTTCGAGGGTTAGGGTTAGGGTTAGGGTTAGGGTTAAGGGTAGGTTGATGGTTATGTTGAGGTTTTGGGTTAGGATTAGGGTTAGGGTTAGGATTAGCGTTAGTGTGAGGGTGAATGTGAGGATTAGGGTTAGGCTTAGGCTTAGGCGTAGGGTTAGGCTGAGGGTGAAGGCGGGGGTGAGGATTAGGGTTACGGTGATGGTTAGGGTTAGGGTTAGGTTGAGGGTTAGAATGAGGGTTAGGGTTAGGATTAAGGTTAGGGTGAGGGCTAGGGTGAGGGTGAGGATTAGGGTAAGGCTTAGGCCTAGGGTTAGGCTGAGCTTGAGGTTGAGGGTGAGGGTTTCGGTTAGGGTGATGGTTAGGTTTACGGTTAGGGTGAGGGTTTTTATGAGGTTTAGGGTTAGGGTGTGGGTTAGGGTGATTATGATGGTAAGTGTAAAGGAGAGGTTTTGGCTGAGCGTGAGTGTTAAGATAAGGGTTAGGGTTAGGGTTATTTTTCCGGTTAGGGTAAGGGTTAGTGTTAGGGTTAGGGTGAGGGTTAGATTGAGGATTCAGTTTAGGGTTAGTGTGAGGTTTAGTGTGAGGATAAGGGTTAGGGTTAGCGTGAGGGTGAGGGATAGAATTAGGGTTAGGGTGGGGGCTAGGGTGAGGGTGAGGTTTAGGTTTAGGGTTAGGGTGAGGGCTAGGGTGAGTGTTAGGCTGAGGTTTAGTGTTAGGGATAGGGTTAGGTTTAGGATTAGGTTTATGGTGAGGGTGAGTGTGAGGATTAGGGTTAGGGTTAGGATTAGGCTTAGGGTTAGGGTGCGAACTAGGGGTAGGGTTTTGGTTAGGGTTACAGTGAGGGTTAGGGTTAGGGATAGGGTTAGGCTTTGGGTTAAGCTGAGGGTGAGGGTGGGGTTTGGTTTAGGTTATTGTTAGTGTTATGGTGAGGGTTAAGTTTGCAGTGAGGGTGAGGCTGAGGGTGAGGGTTATGGTTAGGGTTAGGGTTTGGGTTAATATTATTAGGGTTAGGGTTAGAGTTACGGTGAGGTTGAGGGTGAGGGTGAGGGTTAGGGTTAGGGTGAGGTTTAGGGTGAGGTTTAGGTTTAGGGTTAGGTTTAGTGTCAGGGTGAGGGTGAGGTTTAGGGTTTGATATCGGTTTAGGGGGAGGGTTAGGAGGAGGGTTAGTTTTAGGGTTAATTGAGGGTTAGGTTGAGGTTAAGGGTTAGGGTTAGTGTGAGGTTTAGTATTAGGGTTAGGGTTAGTGTTAGGGTTAGGGTAAGTGTTAGGGTGAGCGTTTGGGTTAGGGTGAGGGTTATGCTTAGGGTGAGGGTTAGGGGTAGTGTTAGGGTTATTGTTAGGGTTAGGGTTAGGGTTATGGTTACAGTGAAGGTGAGAGTGAGGGTTAGGGTTAGGGTTAGGATGAAGTTTAGTGTTATGTTAGGGTTAGAATTAGGGTTAGGGTGAGACTGAGGTTTATGTTTACAGTTAGGCTTAGTGTTAGTTTTAGGTTTAGGGTGAGGGTTAGGGTTAGGCTTAGGCCGATCATGAGGGTGAGGGTTAGGATTAGGGATAGAATGAGGGTTAGGGTTAGGGTTAGGGTGAGGGTTAGGATGAGGTTTAGGGCTAGGATTAGGGTTAGGATGAGGGCTAGGGTGAGGGTTAGGGTCAGGAATAGGGTTACGTTTAGGATTAGGGTTAGGTTGAGTTTGAGGGTGAGTGTGAGGATTAGGGTTAGGGTTAGTGTCATTGTTAGGGTTAGGGTCAGAGCTACGGAGAGGGTGAGGGTGCGGGTGAGGGTTAGTTTTAGGGTTAGGGTGGGGTTTAGGGTTAGGGTTAGGGTGAGAGTTAGGTTTCCTGTTAAGTTTAGGTTTAGGGTTAGGGTTAGGGTACGGGTTAATGTGAGGGTGAGCATTAGGTTTAGGTTGAGCTTTAAGATTAGATTAGGTTTAGGGTTAGGATTAGGGTGAGGGTGAGATTTAGGTTTAGGGTGAGGTTTAGGGTTAAGGTTAGGGTTAGGGTGAGGGTGAGGTTTAGGATTAGAGTTAGGTTTAGGGTGAGGCTGAGGGTGAGGGTTAGGGTTAGGGTTAGTGTTAGAGTTAGGGCTAGGGTGAGGATTAGGGGTAGGATTAGGATTAGGGTTAGGTTTAGGGTTAGGATGAGGGCTAGGGTGAGGTTGAGGGGTAGGGTTAGTGTTAGGGTGAGGTTTATGGGTAGCGTTAGGGTTAGGGTGAGGGTTTGGATGAGAGTTAGGATTACAGTGAGGGTGAGGGTTAGGGTTAGTTTGAGGGTTAGGGTTAGGATTAGGGTTATGGTTAGGGTGAGTGTTAGGATTAGGGTTAGGCTTAGGTTTAGGGTTAGGATTAGTGTTATTGTTAGGGTTAGGTTTAGATTTATGGTAAGGGTGAGGGTGAGGGTGAGGGTGAACGTTAGGGTTAGGGTTAGGGTGAGGTTTATGGTTAGGGTTAGGATTAGGTTTAGGGTGAGGGTGAGGTTTAGGGTTAGATTTAGGGTTAGGGGGAGTGTTAGTTCGAGGTTAGGGTTAGGGTTTGTGTTAAGGTTAAGGTTAGGTTGATGGTTATGTTGAGGTTTGGGGTTAGGGTTATGGTTAGGGTTAGGATTATGGTTAATGTGAGGGTGAATGTGAGGGTTAGGGTTAGGCTTAGGCTTAGGCTTAGGGTTAGGCTGAGGGTGAGGGTGTGGTTGAGGATTAGGGTTAGGGTGATGGTTAGGGTTAGGGTTAGTGTGAGGGTTAGAATGAGGGTTAGGATTAGGATTAGGGTTAGGGTGAGGGCTAGGGTGAGGGTGAGGATTAGGGTAAGGCTTAGGCTTAGGGTTAGGCTGAGCTTGAGTTTGAGGGTGAGGGTTTCGGTTAGGGTGAGGGTTAGTATGGGGTTTAGGGTTAGGGTGTGGGTTAGGGTGAGGGTTTGGATGAGGGTTAGGGTTACAGTGAGGTTGAGGATTAGGGTTAGGTATAGGGTTAGGGTTAGGATTAGGGTTAGGGTGAGGGTGAGTGTTAGGATTAGGGTTAGGCTTAGGTTTAGGGTTAAGTTTAGGGTTAGGATTAGTGTTATTGTTAGGGTTAGGGTTAGATTTATGTTTAGGGTGAGGGTGAAGTTTAGGCTTAGAGTTAGGGTGAGGTTCATGGTTAGTGTTAGGATTAGGGTTAGGGTGAGGGTGAGGTTTAGGGTTAGATTTAGGGTTAGGGTGAGGATTAGGGTTAGGATTAGGGTTAGGATTAGGGTGAGAGTTTGGGTTCAGCTTAAGTTTAGATTTAGGGTGAGGGTTAGGGTTAAGTTGAGGTTAGATTTACGGTAAGGTGAGGGTGAAGGTGAGGGTGAATGTTAGGTTTAGGGTTAGGGTGTGGTTTATTGTTAGGATTAGGATTAGGGTTAGGGTGAGGGTGAGGTTTAGGGTTAGATTTTGGGTTAGGGGGAGTGTTAGTTCGAGGGTTAGGGTTAGGGTTAGGGTTAAGGGTAGGTTGATGGTTATGTTGAGGTTTTGTGATAGGATTAGGGTTAGGGTTAGGATTAGGGTTAGGGTGAGGCTGAGTGTGAGGGTTAGGGTTAGGGTTCGGCTTAGGTTTAGGGTTAGGCTGAGGGTGAGGGCGGGGAAGAGGATTAGGGTTACAGTGATGGTTAGGTTTCGGGTTAGGTTGAGGGTTAGAATGAGGGTTAGGGTTAGGATTAAGGTTAGGGTGAGGGCTTGGGTGCGGGTGAGGATTAGGGTAAGGCTTAGGCTTAGGGTTAGGCTGATCTTGAGGTTGAGGGTGAGGGTTTCGGTTAGGGTGATGGATAGGTTTATGGTTAGGGTGAGGGTTTGTATGAGGTTTAGGGTTCGGGTGATTATGATGGTAAGGGTAAATAGAGGTTTTGGTTGAGCGTGAGTGTTAATTTAAGGGTGAGGGTTAGGGTTAGATTTAGGGTTAGGGTAAGGGTTAGTGTTAGGGTTAGGGTGAGGGTTAGATTGAGGATTCAGTTTAGGGTTAGTGTGAGGTTTAGGGTGAGGATGAGGGTTAGGGTTAGGGTGAGGGTGAGGGATAGAATTAGGGTTAGGCTTAGGTTTAGGGTTAGGATTAGTGTTATTGTTAGGGTTACTTTTAGATTTATGGTAAGGGTGAGGGTGAGGTTGAGGGTGAGGGTGAATGTTAGGGTTAGGGTTAGGGTGAGGTTTATGGTTAGGTTTAGGATTAGGTTTAGGGTGAGGGTGAGGGTGAGGTTTAGGGTTAGATTTAGGGTTAGGGGGAGTGTTAATTCGAAGTTAGGGTTAGGGTTAGTGTTAAGGTTAAGGTTAGGTTGATGGTTACGTTGAGGTTTGGGGTTAGGGTTATGGTTAGGGTTAGGATTAGGGTTAGGGTGAGGGTGAGTGTGAGGGTTAGGGTTAGGCTTAGGCTTAGGCTTAGGGTTAGGCTGAGGGTGAGGGTGGGGGTGAGGATTAGGGTTACGCTGATGGTTAGGGTTAGGGTTAGTGTGAGGGTTAGAATGAGGGTTAGGATTAGGGTTAGGGTGAGGGCTAGGGTGAGGGTGAGGATTAGGGTAAGGCTTAGGCTTAGGGTTAGGCTGAGCTTGAGTTTGAGGGTGAGGGTTTCGGTTAGGGTGAGGGTTAGTATGAGGTTTAGGGTTAGGGTGTGGGTTAGGGTGAGGGTTTGGATGAGGGTTAGGGTTACAGTGAGGTTGAGGATTAGGGTTAGGTATAGGGTTAGGGTTAGGATTAGGGTTAGGGTGAGGGTGAGTGTTAGGATTAGGGTTAGGCTTAGGTTTAGGGTTAGGTTTAGGGTTAGGATTAGTGTTATTGTTAGGGTTAAGGTTAGATTTATGTTTAGGGTGAGGGTGAAGTTTAGGTTTAGAGTTAGGGTGAGGTTTATGGTTAGTGTTAGGATTAGGGTTAGGGTGAGGGAGAGGTTTAGGGTTAGATTTAGGGTTAGGGTGAGGATTAGGGTTAGGATTAGGGTGATTTTGGGTTCAGATTAAGTTTAGATTTAGGGTGAGGGTTAGGGTTAGGTTGAGGGTTAGGTTTAGGGATAGTGTGATGGTTAGAGTTAGGGTTAGGGTTAGGGTTAGTATGAGGATTAGAGTTAGGATTAAGGTTAGGGTGAGGACTAGGGTGTGGTTGAGGGTTAGTGTTAGGGTTAGGGTGAGGGTTTGGATGAGGGTTAGGGTTACAGTGAGGGTGAGAATTAGGGATGGGTTGAGGGTGAGTGTTAGGATTAGGGTTAGGCTTAGGGTTAGGTTTAGGTTTAGGGTTAGGATTAGTGTTATTGTTAGGGTTAGGGTTAGATTTATGGTAAGGTGAGGGTGAGGGTGAGGGTGAAGGTTAGGGTTAGGGTTAGGGTGAGGTTTATTGTTAGGATTAGGATTAGGGTTAGGGTGAGGGTGAGGTTTAGGGTTAGATTTTGGGTTAGGGGGAGTGTTAGTTCGAGGGTTAGGGTTAGGGTTAGGGTTGAGGGTAGGTTGATGGTTATGTTGAGGTTTTGTGATAGGATTAGGGTTAGGGTTAGGCTTAGGCTTAGGGTTAGGCGGAGGGTGAGGGCGGGGGTGAGTATTAGGGTTACAGTGATGGTTAGGTTTCGGGTTAGGTTGAGGGTTAGAATGAGGGTTAGGGTTAGGATTAAGGTTAGGGTGAGGGCTTGGGTGAGGGTGAGGATTAGGGTAAGGCTTAGGCTTAGGGTTAGGCTGATCTTGAGGTTGAGGGTGATGGTTTCAGTTAGGGTGATGGTTAGGTTTACGGTTAGGGTGAGGGTTTGTATGAGGTTTAGGGTTAGGGTGATTATGATGGTAAGGGTAAATAGAGGTTTTGGTTGAGCGTGAGTGTTAATTTAAGGGTGAGGGTTAGGGTTAGATTTAGGGTTAGGGTATGGGTTAGTGTTAGGGTTAGGGTGAGGGTTAGATTGAGGATTCAGTTTAGGGTTAGTGTGAGGTTTAGGGTGAGGATGAGGGTTAGGGTTAGGGTGAGGGTGAGGGATAGAATTAGGGTTAGGCTTAGGTTTAGGGTTAGGATTAGTGTTATTGTTAGGGTTAGTTTTAGATTTATGGTAAGTGTGAAGGTGAGGGTGAGGGTGAAGGCTAGGGTTAGGGTTAGGGTGAGGTTTATGGTTAGGGTTAGGATTAGGTTTAGGGTGAGAGTGAGGTTTAGGGTTAGATTTAGGGTTAGGGAGTGTGTTATTCGAATTTAGGGTTAGGGTTACTGTTAAGGTTAAGGTTAGGTTGATGGTTACATTGAGGTTTTGGGTTAGGGTTATGGTTAGGGTTAGGATTAGGTTTAGCGTGAGTGTGAGTGTGAGGGTTCGGGTTAGGCTTAGGCTTAGGGTTAGGCTGAGGGTGAGGGTGTGGTTGAGGATTAGGGTTAGGGTGATGGTTAAGGTTAGGGTTAGGTTGAGGGTTAGAATTAGGGTTAGGATTAGGATTAGGGTTAGGGTGTGGGCTAGGGTGAGGGTGAGGATTAGGGTAAGGCTTAGGCTTAGGGTTAGGCTGAGCTTGAGTTTGAGGGTGAGTGTTTCTGTTAGGGTGAGGGTTAGTATGAGGTTTAGGGTTAGGGTGAGGGTTTGGATGAGGGTTAGGGTTACAGTGAGGTTGGGGATTAGGGTTAGGTATAGGGTTAGCGTTAGGGTGAGGGTGAGTGTTAGGATTAGGGTTAGGCTTAGGTTTAGGGTTAGGTTTACGGTTAGGGTGAGGGTGAGTGTGAGTGTTAGGGTTAGGCTTAAGTTTAGGCTTAGGGTTAGGCTGAGGGTGAGGGTGGGGGTGAGGATTAGGGTTACGCTGATGGTTAGGGTTAGGGTTAGTGTGAGGGTTAGAATGAGGGTTAGGATTAGGGTTAGGGTGAGGGCTAGGGTGAGGGTGAGGATTAGGGTAAGGCTTAGGCTTAGGGTTAGGCTGAGCTTGAGTTTGAGGGTGAGGGTTTCGGTTAGGGTGAGGGTTAGTATGAGGTTTAGGGTTAGGGTGTGGGTTAGGGTGAGGGTTTGGATGAGGGTTAGGGTTACAGTGAGGTTGAGGATTAGGGTTAGGTATAGGGTTAGGGTTAGGATTAGGGTTAGGGTGAGGGTGAGTGTTAGGATTAGGGTTAGGCTTAGGTTTAGGGTTAGGTTTAGGGTTAGGATTAGTGTTATTGTTAGGGTTAAGGTTAGATTTATGTTGAGGGTGAGGGTGAAGTTTAGGGTTAGAGTTAGGGTGAGGTTTATGGTTAGTGTTAGGATTAGGGTTAGGGTGAGGGAGAGGTTTAGGGTTAGATTTAGGGTTAGGGTTAGGATTAGGGTTAGGATTAGGGTGAGAGTTTGGGTTCAGCTTAAGTTTAGATTTAGGGTGAGGGTTAGGGTTAGGTTGAGGGTTAGGTTTAGGGACAATGTGATGGTTAGAGTTAGGGTTAGGGTTAGGGTTAGGATGAGGATTAGAGTTAGGATTAAGGTTAGGGTGAGGACTAGGGTGTGGTTGAGGGTTAGTGTTAGGGTTAGGGTGAGGGTTTGGATGATTGTTAGGGTTACAGTGAGGGTGAGGATTAGGGATGGGTTGAGGGTGAGTGTTAGGATTAGGGTTAGGCTTAGGGTTAGGTTTAGGTTTAGGGTTAGGATTAGTGTTATTGTTAGGGTTAGGGTTAGATTTATGGTAAGGTGAGGGTGAGGGTGAGGGTGAAGGTTAGGGTTAGGGTTAGGGTGAGGTTTATTGTTAGGATTAGGATTAGGGTTAGGGTGAGGGTGAGGTTTAGGGTTAGATTTTGGGTTAGGGGGAGTGTTAGTTCGAGGGTTAGGGTTAGGGTTAGGGTTGAGGGTAGGTTGATGGTTATGTTGAGGTTTTGTGATAGGATTAGGGTTAGGGTTAGGATTAGGGTTAGGGTGAGGGTGAGTGTGAGGGTTAGGGTTAGGGTTAGGCTTAGGCTTAGGGTTAGGCGGAGGGTGAGGGCGGGGGTGAGTATTAGGGTTACACTCATGGTTAGGTTTCGGGTTAGGTTGAGGGTTAGAATGAGGGTTAGGGTTAGGATTAAGGTTAGGGTGAGGGCTTGGGTGAGGGTGAGGATTAGGGTAAGGCTTAGGCTTAGGGTTAGGCTGATCTTGAGGTTGAGGGTGAGGGTTTCGGTTAGGGTGATGGTTAGGTTTACGGTTAGGGTGAGGGTTTGTATGAGGTTTAGGGTTAGGGTGATTATGATGGTAAGGGTGAATAGAGGTTTTGGTTGAGCGTGAGTGTTAATTTAAGGGTGAGGGTTAGGGTTAGATTTAGGGTTAGGGTATGGGTTAGTGTTAGGGTTAGGGTGAGGGTTAGATTGAGGATTCAGTTTAGGGTTAGTGTGAGGTTTAGGGTGAAGATGAGGGTTAGGGTTAGGGTGAGGGTGAGGGATAGAATTAGGGTTAGGCTTAGGTTTAGGGTTAGGATTAGTGTTATTGTTAGGGTTAGTTTTAGATTTATGGTAAGTGTGAAGGTGAGGGTGAGGGTGAACGTTAGGGTTAGGGTTAGGGTGAGGTTTATGGTTAGGGTTAGGATTAGGTTTAGGGTGAGGGTGAGGTTTAGGGTTAGATTTAGGGTTAGGGAGAGTGTTAGTTCGAATTTAGGGTTAGGGTTACTGTTAAGGTTAAGGTTAGGTTGATGGTTACATTGAGGTTTTGGGTTAGGGTTATGGTTAGGGTTAAGATTAGGTTTAGGGTGAGTGTGAGTGTGAGGGTTCGGGTTAGGCTTAGGCTTAGGGTTAGGCTGAGGGTGAGGGTGTGGTTGAGGATTAGGGTTAGGATGATGGTTAGGGTTAGGGTTAGGTTGAGGGTTAGAATGAGGGTTAGGATTAGGATTAGGGTTAGGGTGAGGGCTAGGGTGAGGGTGAGGATTAGGGTAAGGCTTAGGCTTAGGGTTAGGCTGAGCTTGAGTTTGAGGGTGAGTGTTTCTGTTAGGGTGAGTGTTAGTATGAGGTTTAGCGTTAGGGTGAGGGTTTGGATGAGGGTTAGGGTTACAGTGAGGTTGAGGAATAGGGTTAGGTATAGGGTTAGGGTTAGGGTGAGGGTGAGTGTTAGGATTAGGGTTAGGCTTAGGTTTAGGCTTATGTTTAGGGTTAGATTTAGGGTTAGGATTAGTGTTATTGTTAGCGTTAGGGTTAGATTTATGGTGAGGGTGAGGGTGACATTTAGAGTTAGAGTTAGGTTGAGGTTTATGGTTAGTGTTAGGATTAGGGTTAGGGTGAGGGTGTGGTTTAGGGTTAGATTTAGGGTTAGAGTGAGGATTACGTTTAGGGTTAGGGTGAAAGTTTGGGTTCCGCTTAAGTTTAAGGTTAGGGTGAGTGTTAGGGTTAGGTTGAGGGTTAGGTTTAGGGATAGTGTGATGGTTAGAGTTATGGTTAGGTTTAGGGTTAGGATGAGGATTAGAGTTAGGATTAAGGTTAGGGTGAGGACTAGGGTGAGGTTGAGGGTTAGTGTTACGATTAGGGTGAGGCTTTGGATGAGGGTTAGGGTTACAGTGAGGGTGAGGATTAGGGTTAGGTTAAGGGTTAGTGTTAGGATTAGGGTTAGGTTGAGGGTGAGTGTTAGGATTAGGGTTAGGCTTAGTGTTAGGTTTAGGTTTAGGGTTAGGATTAGTGTTATTGTTAGGGTTAGGGTTAGATTTATGGTACCGTGAGGGTGAGGGTGAGGGTGAAGTTTAGGGTTAGGGTTAGGGTGAGGTTTATTGTTAGGGTTAGGATTAGGGTTAGGGTGAGGGTGAGGTTTAGGGTTAGATTTTGGGTTAGGGGGAGTGTTAGTTCGAGGGTTAGGGTTAGGGTTAGGGTTAGGGTTAAGGGTAAATTGATGGTTCTGTTGAGGTTTTGGGTTAGGATTAGGATTAGTGTTAGGGTGTGGGTGAGTGTGAGGGTTAGGTTTGGGTTAGGTTTAGGCTTAGCGTTAGGCTGAGGGTGAGGGCGGGGTTGAGGATTAGGGTTATGGTGATGTTTAGGGTTAGGGTTAGGTTGAGGGTTAGGTTTAGGATTAAGGTTATGGTGAGGTTGAGGATTAGGGTAAGGCTTAGGCTTAGGGTTAGGCTGAGCTTGAGGTTGAAGGTGAGGTTTTCGGTTAGGGTGATGGTTAGGTTTACGGTTAGAGTGAGGGTTTGTATGAGGTTTAGGGTTAGGGTGTGGGTTAGGGTGATTATGATGGTAAGTGTAAAGGAGAGGTTTTGGCTGAGGGTGAGTGTTAAGTTAAGGGTGAGGGTTAGGGTTATTTTTCGGGTTAGGGTAAGGGATAGTGTTAGGGTTAGGGTGAGGGTTAGATTGAGGATTCAGTTTAGGGTTAGTGTGAGGTTTAGGGTGACAATGAGGGTTAGGGTTAGGGTGAGGGTGAGGGATAGAATTACGGTTAGGGTGAGGGCTAGGGTCAGGGTCAGGTTTAGGTTTAGGGTTAGGGTGAGGTCTAGGGTGAGTGTTAGGGTGAGGTTTAGTGTTAGGGATAGGGTTAGGTTTAGGATTAGGTTTAGGGTGAGGGTGAGTGTGAGGGTTAGGGTTAGGGTTAGGATTAGGCTTCGGGTTAGGGTGCGGACGAGGGGTAGGATTTGGGTTAGGGTTACGGTGAGGGTTAGGGTTAGGAATAGGGTTAGGCTTTGGGTTAAGCTGAGGGTGAGGGTGGGTTTGTTTTAGGTTATTGTTAGTGTTATGGTTAGGGTTAAGTTTGCAGTGAGGGTTAGGCTGAGGGTGAGGGTTAGGGTTAGGGTGAGGTTTTGGGTTAATGTTATTATTAGGGTTAGGGTTAGAGTTACGGTGAGGTTGAGGGTGAGGGTGAGGGTTAGGGTTAGGGTGAGGTTTAGGGTGAGGTTTAGGTTTAGGGTTAGTTTTAGTTTTAGGGTGAGGGTGAGGTTTAGGGTTTGATATAGGTTTAGGGGGAGGGTTAGGGTGAGGGTTAGGGTTACCGTTAATGTTAGGTTTAGGGTGAGGGTGAGGGTTAGGTTGATGTTAAGGGTTAGGGTTAGTGTGAGGATTAGTATTAGGTTTAGGGTTAGTGTTAGGGTTAGGGTAAGTTTTAGGGTGATCGTTTGGGTTAGGGTGAGGGTTATGTTTAGAGTGATGGTTAGGGGTCGGGTTAGGGTTATTGTTAGGGTTAGGGTTAGGGTTACGGTTACAGTGAGGGTGAGAGTGAGGGTTAGGGTTAGGGTTAGGATGAGGTTTAGTGTTATGTTAGGGTTAGAATTAGGGTTAGGTTGAGACTGAGGTTTATGTTTACAGTTAGGCTTTGTGTTAGTTTTAGGTTTAGGGTGAGGGTTAGGGTTAGGCTTAGGATTTGGGTTAGGCTTAGGCTGAGCATGAGGTTGAGGATGAGGGTTAGGATGATGTTTAGGGTTAGGATTAGGGTTAGGGTTAGGTCTAGGGTGAGGGTTAGGTTGAGTGTTAGGGCTAGGGATAGAGTCAGGTTTAGGATTAAGGTTAGGGTGAGGTTGAGTGTGAGGGTTAGGGTTAGGGTTGGGATTAGGCTTAGGGTTAGGGTGAGGGTTAAGATTAGGGTTTGTGTTGTGGTGAGGGTGAGGCTGAGGATTAGGGTTTGGTTTAGGATTAGATTTAGGGTAAGGTTTAGGCTTAGGTTTAGGGTTCCCTTGCGGGTTTGGGTTAGGGTTAGGGTTAGGCTTAGGGTTAGGCTGAGGGTGAGAGTGGGAGTGAGGATGAGTGTTATGGTTAGTGCTAGGTTGAGGGTTAGGATTAGGGTTAGTGTTAGGATTAGGGTGAGGGTGAGGTTTAGGGTTAGGGTGAGGTTTAGGGTTAGGGTTAGCGTTAAGGTTAGGGTGGGGTTTAGGATTAGAGTTAGGTCTCAGGTGAGGCTGAGGGTGAGGGTTAGGGTTAGGGTTAGTGTTAGAGTTAGGATTAGGGTGAGGGTTAATGTGAGGGTGAGGGTTAGGCTTAGGGTTAAGAGTAGGATTAGGGTAAGGGTTAGGATGAGTTTAAGGGTTAGGGTGAGTGTGAGGGTTAGCGTTAGGGTTAGGCTTCGGCTTAGGTTTAGGCTGAGGGTGAGGGTTAGGTTTAGGGTGAGTGTTAGGTTTAGGGTTAGGGTGAGGGTTAGGCTGAGGGTGATGGTTAAGCTCAGGTTTAGGATTAGGATTAGGTTAAGGTTTAGAGTGAGTGTGAGGGATAGGATTAGGTGTAGGCTTCGGCTTAGGGTTAGGCTGAGGGTGAGGGTGAGGGTGAGGGTTATGGTTTGGGTGAGTGTTAGGGTTAGGGTTAGCGTGAGATTTTGGGTTTGGGTTAATTTTAGGGTTAGGGTGAGAGTTAGGGATAGGTTGAGGCTTAGGGTTAGGGATAGTGTGATGGTTAGTGTGAGGGTTAGGGTTATGATGAGGATTAGGGTTACGTTTAGGTTTAGGATGAGGGCTAGGTTGAGGTTGAGGGTTATAGTGTTAGTGTTAGGGTGAGGTTTATGGTTAGCGTTAGGGTTAGGGTGAGGGTTTGGATGAGAGTTAGGATTACAGTGAGGGTGAGGGTTAGGGTTAGTTTGAGGGTTAGGGTTAGGATTAGGGTTAGGGTGAGGGTGAGTGTTAGGATTAGGGTTAGGCTTAGGTTTAGGTTTAGGATTAGTTTTATTGTTAGGGTTAGGTTTAGATTTATGGTAAGGGTGAGGGTGAGGGTGAGGGTGAACGTTAGGGTTAGGGTTAGGGTGAGGTTTATGTTTAGGGTTAGGATTAGGTTTAGGGTGAGGGTGAGTGTGAGGGTTAGGGTTAGTTTTAGGCTTAGGCTTAGAGTTAGGCTGAGGGTGGGGGTGAGGATTAGGGTTAGGGTGATGATTAGGTTTAGGGTTAGGGTGAGGGTTAGAGTGAGGGTTAGGATTAGGATTAGGGTTAGGGTGAGGGCTAGGGTGAGGGTGAGGATTAGGGTAAGGCTTAGGCTTAGGGTTAGGCTGAGCTTGAGTTTGATGGTGAGTGTTTCTGTTAGGGTGCGGGTTAGTATGAGGTTTAGGGTTAGGGTGTGGGTTAGGGTGAGGGTTTGGATGAGGGTTAGGGTTACAGTGAGGTTGAGGATTAGGGTTAGGTATAGGGTTAGGGTTAGGATTAGGGTTAGGGTGAGTGTGAGTGTTAGGATTAGGGTTTGGCTTAGGTTTAGGGTTAGGTTTAGGGTTAGGATTAGTGTTATTGTAAGGGTTAGGGTTAGGTTTATGGTGGGGGTGAGGGTGAAGTTTAGTGTTAGAGTTAGGGTGAAGTTTATGGTTAGTGTTAGGATTAGGGTTAGAGTGAGGGTGAAGTTTAGAGTTAGATTTAGGCTTAGGGTGAGGATTAGGGTTAGGATTAGGGTGAGAGTTTGGGTTCCACTTATGTTTAGGGTCAGGGTGAGGGTTAGGGTTAAGTTAAGGGTTAGGTTTAGGGATAGTGTGATGGTTAGAGTTAGGGTTAGGTTAGGGTTAGGATGAGGATTAGAGTTAGGATTAAGGTTAAGGTGAGGACTAGGGTGAGTTTGAGGGTTAGTATTAGGGTTAGGGTGAGGGTTTGGATGAGGGTTAGGGTTACAGTGAGGGTGAGGATTAGGGTTAGGTTGAGGGTTAGCGTTAGGATTAGGGTTAGGTTGAGGGTGAGTGTTATGATTAGGGCTAGGCTTAGGGTTAGGGTTAGGTTTGGGGTTAGCATTAGTGTTATTGTTATTGTTAGGGTTAGATTTATGGTAAGATGAGGGTGAGGGTTAGGGTGAAGTTTAAGGTTAGGGTTAGGGTGAGGTTTATGGTTAGTGTTAGGATTAGGGTTAGGGTGAGGGTGAGGTTTAGGGTTAATCTTAGGCTTAGGGTGAGGATTATGGTTAGGATTAGGGTGAGAGTTTGGGTTCCGCTTATGTTTAGGTTTAGGGTGAGGGTTAGGGTTAGGTTGAGGGTTAGGTTTAGGGATAGTGTGATGGTTAGAGTTAGGGTTAGGGTTAGGGTTAGGATGAGGATTAGAGTTAGGATTAAGGTTAGGGTGAGGACTACGGTGAGGTTGAGGGTTAGTATTAGGGTTAGGGTGAGGGTTTGGATGAGGGTTTGGGTTACAGTGAGGGTGAGGATTAGGGTTAGGTTGAGGGTTAGCGTTAGGATTAGGGTTAGGTTGAGGGTGAGTGTTAGAATTTGGGTTAGGCTTAGGGTTAGGTTTAGGATTAGGGTTAGGATTAGTGTTATTGTTCGGGTTAGGGTTATATTTATGGTAAGGTGAGGGATAGGGTGAGGGTGAAGGTTAGGTTTAGGGTTAGGGTGAGGTTTATGGTTAGGGTTAGGATTAGGGTTAGGGTGAGGGTCAGGTTTAGGGTTAGATTTTGGGTTAGGGGGAGTGTTAGTTCGAGGGTTAGGGTTAGGGTTAAGGTTAGGTTGAGGTTATGTTGAGGTTTTGGGTTATGATTAGGGTTAGGGTTAAGATTAGGGTGTGGGTTAGGGTGATTATGATGGTAAGGATAAAGGAGAGGTTTTGGCTGAGGGTGAGTGTTAAGATAAGGGTGAGGGTTAGGGTTATTTTTCGGGTTAGGGTAAGGGTTAGTGTTAGGGTTAGGGGAGGGTAAGATTGAGGATTCGGTTTAGGGTTAGTGTGAGGTTTAGGGTGAGGATGAGGGTTAGGGTTAGGGTGAGGTGAGGGATAGAATTAGGGTTATGGTGAGGGCTAGGTTGAGGATGAGGTTTAGGTTTCAGGTTAGGTGAAGGCAAGGTTGAGTGTTAGGTTGAGGTTTAGTGTTAGGGATAGGGTTAGGTTTAGGATTAGGGCTAGGGTGAGGGTGAGTGTGAGGGTTTGGGTTAGGGTTAGGATTAGGCTTAGGGTTAGGGTGAGGATTATTGTTAGTGTTTGGATCAGGGTGAGGTTTAGGTTAGGTTTAGGGTTAGGATTATGGTGACGGTGAGATTTAGGGTTAGATATAGTGTTAGGGGTAAGGTTAGGGTGAGGGTTATGGTTAGGGTTAGTGTTAGGCTTAGGGTAAGGGTGAGGGTTAGGTTGAGGTTAAGGGTAAGGGTTAGGGTTAGTGTTAGTGTGAGGGTTAGTATTAGGGTTAGGGTTAGTGTTCTGGTTAGCGTAAGTGTTAGGGTGAGGGTTTGGGTTAGGGTGAGGTTATGGTTAGGGTGAGGGTTAGGGTTAGGGTTATTTTTAGGGTTAGGGTTATGGTTACGTTTACAGTGAGGAAGAGAGTGAGGGTTAGGGTTAGGGTTAGGATGAGGTTTAGGGTTATGTTAGGGTTAGAATTAGGGTTAGGGTGAGAGTTAGGTTTAGGTTTAGATTTAGGCTTAGTGTTAGTTTTACGGTTAGTGTGAGAGTTAGGGTTAGGCTTAGGCTTAGGCTTAGGCTTATGCCGAGCATGAGGTTGAGGGTGAGGGTTAGGATGAGGTTTAGGGTTAGGGCTAGGGTGAGGGTTAGGTTGAGGGTTAAGGTTAGGGTGAGAGTTAGGTTTAGTATTAAGGTTAGGGTTAGAGTTACTGTGAGGTTGAGGGTGAGGTGATAGTTTAGAGTTAGGGTGAGGTTTAGGGTGAGGTTTAGGGTTAGGTTTAGAGTTAGGTTTAGGCTGAGGGTGAGGTTTAGGGTTAGAGTTAGGGTTAGGGGGAAGCTTAGGGTGAGGTTTAGCGTTATGGTTAGTGTTAAGGTTAGGGTGAGGGTGAGGGTTAGGATGAGGTTTAGGGATAGGATTAGGGTTAGGATTAGGGTTAGGGTGAGGGTGAGTGTAAGGGTGAGGGTGAGGGTTAGGCTTAGGCTTAGGGTTAGGATGAGGCTAAAGGTGAGGATTAGGGTTAGGGTGATGGTTAGGGTTAAGATTAGTGTTATTGTTAGAGTTAGAGTTAGAGTTCCGGTGAGGGTGAGGGTGCGGGTGAGGGTTAGGTTTAGGGTTAGTGTGAGGGTTAGTGCTTGGGTTAGGATTAGTTTTAGGGTCATGGTAAGTTTTAGGGTGAGGGTTTGGGTTAGTGTGAGGGTTATGGTTAGGGTTAGGGTGAGGTTTAGGGTTTGGTTTAGAGTTAGGTTTAGGGTGAGAGGTAGGGGGAGGTTTAGGGTTAGGGTTAGGGTTAGGATTAGGTTTAGGTTGAGGGTGAGTGTGTGTGTTAGGGTTAGGTTTAGGATAAGGCTTAGGTTTAGGCTCAGGGTGAGGTTGAGGATGAAGGTTAGGGTTGGGGTGAGCATTAAGGTTCGGGTTACGTTTAGGTTTAGGGTGAGGGTTAGGGTAAAGGTTATGGTGAGGGAGAGGGTTAGGATTAGTTTGAAGGTTCGGGTGAGGGTGAGGGTGAGGATTAGCATTAGGGTTAGGGTGAGAGTTAGGATGAGGGTTAGTTTTAGGATTAGGGTTAGAGTGAGGGCTATTTTGAGTGTGAGGTTTAAGCTTAGGGTTAGGGTGTCGTTTAGGGTTACGGTAAGGGTTAGGGTTAGGGTGAGGGTGAGGTTTAGGGTTAGAGTTAGTGTTACGGTGAGGCTGAGGTTGAGCATTAGGGTTAGGGTTAGAGTTAGATTTAGGGTTAGGGTGAGGGTGAGGTTTAGGCTTAGGGTTAGGCTTAGGGTTTGGATTAGGATTAGGGTAAGCTTTCGGGTAAGTCTGAGGGTTAGGGTTAGGTTTAGGGTTAGGCTGAGTGTGAGCATGAAGGTGAGAGTTAGGGTTAGGGTGATGTTTAGGGTTAGGGTTAGGGTGAGTGTTAAGGTTAGGTTGAAGGTTAGGTTTAGGGTTATGGTGAGGGTTAGGGTTAGGGTTAGGTTGAGTGTTAGGTTGAGGATTAGGGTTAGGATTAGAGTTAGGGTGAGGGCTAGGGTGAGGGTGAGTATTGGGGTTAGTGTTAGTGTGAGGTTTAGGGTTAGGGTTAGGGAAAGGGTGAGGGTTAGGATGAGGGTTAGGGTTATGGTGACATGAGGGTTAGTGTTAGGGTGGGGCTTAGGGTTAGAATTAGGGTTAGGGTGATGCTGAGGTTTAGGATTAGTGTTATGGTTAGGGTTAGGTTTAGGGTTAGGATTAGTGTTATTGTTAGGGTTAGGGTTAGATTTACTGTGAGAGTGAAGGTGAGGGTGAGGGTGAGAGTTAGGTTTAGGGTGAGGTTTAGGGTTAGGGTTAGGATTAGTGTTAAGGTGAGGGTGAGGTTTAAGGTTAGATGTAGGTTTAGGTGGAAGGTTAGATCGAGGGTTAGGGTTAGGGTTAGTGTTAGGGTTAAGGTTACGGTGAGGGTTAGGTTGAGGTTTAGGGTTAGGTTTAGGGTTAGGGTTAGGGTGAGTGTGAGTTTGAGGGTTAGGGTTAGGGTTAGGCTTAGGCTTAGGGTTAGGCTGAGGTTGAGGGTGGGGGTGAAAATTAGGGTTATGGTGATGGTTAGGATTAGGGTTAGGGTGAGGGCTAGGGTGAGGGTGAGGGTTAGTGTAAGGCTTAGGCTTAGGGTTAGGCTGAGCGTGAGGTTTTGGGTGAGGGTTAGGGTTAGGGTGATGGTTAAATTTACGGTTAGGGTGAGGGTTAGGGTTAGGTTTAGGGTAAGGTTGAGGGTAAGGGTGAGGATGATGGTAAGGGTAAAAGTGAAGTTTACGCTGAGGGTTAGGGTTAAAATAAGTCTGAGAGTTAGGGTTAGGTTTAGGTTTAGGATAAGGGTTAGGTTTAGGCTTAGGGTGAGTGTTAGATTGAGGATTAGGGTTAGGGTTAGTGTGAGGTTTAGGGTGAGGATGAGCGTATGGGTTAGGCTGAGGGTGAGGGTTAGAATTAGGGTTAGGGTGAAGGCTAGGGTGAAGGTGAGGGTTAGGGTGAGGGTGAGGTTTAGGGTTAGATATAGGGTTAGCGGGAGGGTTAGGGTTAGGGTCAGTGTTAGGGTTAGGGTAAGGGTGAGGGTTAGGTTGAGGTTAAGGTTTAGGGTTACGGTTAGGGTTACTGTGAGTGTTAGTGTTAGGGTTAGAGTTAGTGTTAAGGTGAGGGTAAGTGTTTAGGTGTGGGTTTGGTTTAGGGTGAGGGTTATTGTTAGGGTGAGGGTTAGGGTTAGGGTTAGGGTTATTGTTAGAGTTAGGGTTACGGTTACGGTTACAGTGAGGGTCAGAGTGAAGTTTAGGGTTACGGTTAGGATAAGGTTCAGGGTTAGGTTCAGGGTTAGAATAAGGGTTAGGCTGAGAGTGAGGTTTAGGTTTAGAGTTAGGGTTAGTGTTAGTTTTAGGGTTAGGGTGAGGGTTAGGGTTAGGCTTAGGCTTAGGCTGAGCATGAGGTTGAGTGTGAGGGTTAGGATGAGGTTTAGGGTTAGGATTAGGGTTAGTGTTAGGGCTAGGATGAGGGTTAGGTTAAGGTTAGGGTTAGGGATAGGGCTCGTTTTAGGATTAAGGTTAGGTTGAGGTTGAATGTGAGGATTAGGGTTAGGTTTAGGATTAGGCTTAGGGTTAGGGTGAGGGTTAAGGTTAGGGTTTGGGTTAGGGTGAGGGTGAGACTGAGGATTAGGGTTTGGTTTAGGGTTAGGTTTAGGGTTAGGTTTAGGTTTAGGGTTAGGGTTACGGTAACGGTTAGGGTTAGGTTTAGGCTTAGGGTTAGGGTTAGAGGTATGGTTAGGGGGACTGTTAGGTTGCGGTTTAGGGTTAGGGTTAGTGTTAGGGTTAGGGTGATTTGTGAGGGTTAGGTTGAGGTTTAGGGATAGGGTTAGGTTTAGGATTAGGGTTAGGGTGAGGGTGAGTTGAGGGTTAGGTTGAGGGTTAGTCTTAGGCTTCGGGTTAGGCTGAGGGTGAGGGTGGGGGTGAGGATTAGGGTTAGGGTGATGGTTTTGTTTAGGGTTAGTGGTATTGTTAGGGTTAGGGTTAGATTTCCGGTGAGGGTGAGGGTGCGGGTTAGGGATAAGGTTAGGGTTATTGTTAGGGTTAGGTTTACGGTTAGCCTGAGGGTTAGCCTGAGGGTGATGTTGAGGGTGAGGTTTATGGTTAGGGTGAGAGTTAGGCTTAGGGTTAGGGTGATGTTTAGGGTTAGTGTGAGGGTTAGTGTTAGGGTTAGGTTGAGTGATAGTTTGAGGGTAAATGTTAGGCTGAGGCTTATGGTAAGGGTGAGGGTTAGGGTTAGGGTTAGAGTTATTGTTAGGGTTAAGTTTAAGGTTATGGTTAAATGAGGGTGAGGATGAGGGTTAGGTTTAGTGTTAGGATGAGGTTTAGGTTTAGGGTTAGGGTTAGAGTTAGGGTTAGGGTGAGAGTGAGGTTTAGGGTTTGAGTTAGGGTTAGTGTTAGCGTTAGGGTTTGGGTGAGGGTTAGTGTTAGGACTAGGCTTAGGCTTAGGCTTAGGCCCAGCTTGAGGGTGAGGCTTAGGGTTAGGGTGAGGGGGAGGTTTAGTTTAGGCTTAGTGTTAGGATTAGGGTGAGGTTAAGGGTTAGGGTGAGGGTTAAGTTTAGGTTAGGGTGAGGGTTAAGATGAGGGTTCGGGTTTCAGTGAGAGTGAGGGTTAAGGTTAGGGCGAGGGTTAGGGTTAGGGTTATGGTTAGGGTGAGGGTGATGGTTAGGATTAGGGTTAGGGTTATTGTAAATGTTATGGTTAGGGTTACAATTCCAGTGAGGGTGAGGCTGAGAGTGAAGTTTAGGGTTAGTGTAAGGGTTAGTTTTTGGGTTAGGATTAGTTAGGGTTAGGGTTAGACTTACGATTTGGGTGAGGGTGAGTGTGAGGGTGAGGGTTAGGGTTAGGGTTAGGGTGAGGGATAGGGTAAGGGTTAGGGTTAGGGTTAGATTGGGGATTAGTGTTAGGGTTAATGTGAGGTTTAGGGTGAGAATGAGGGTTAGGGTTAGAGTTAGGATTAGGTTGAGGGCTAGCATGAGGGTGAGTGTTAGGGTTAGGGTTAAGTTTATGGTGAGGTTTAGGGTGAGGGTTAGGTTTAGGTTTAGGGGGAGGCTTAGGTTTAGTGTGAGGGTTTCGGTTAGGGCAAGAGTGAGGGTGAGGGTAAGGGTTATGGTGAGGGTTAGGGTAATGGTGAGGGTTAGGGTTAGGATTAGGGATAGGTTTAGGGATAGGCTGAGTTTGAGGGTGAGGGTGAGGGTCAGGTTTAGGGTTAGGGTTATGGTTAGGGTGAGGTCTAGGGTGAGGGTGAGGGTTAGGGTGAAGGTGAGGGTGAGGGTGAGGGTCTTGGTTAGGTAATGGTTAGGGTTAGGGTGAGGATTAGTTGAGGGTTATGGTAAGGGTGAGCTTGAGGTTTAGGGTGTGGTTGAGCGTTAGGATTATGGTGAAGGTTCGGGTGATGGTGAGGGTTAGGGTGAGGTAGAAGGTTAGGGTTAGGGCTAGGTGAGGGTTAGTGTTAGGGTTAGGATTTGGGTGAGGGTTAGGATTAGGTTTACGGTTAGGGTGAGGTTTAGGGTGAGGGTGAGGGTTAAGGTTAGGGTTAGGTTTGTGGTGTGGATAAGTGATAGCATAAGGGTTACGGTGAATGTTAGACTTAGCATTAGGGTGAGGGTGAGGCTTAGGGTGAGTTTTAGGGTTAGGGTGAGGGTTAGGGTTAGGCTTAGCGTGAGGGTGACGGTTAGGGTTAGAGTTACGGTGAGGATTCGATTAAGTGTGAGGTTTAGGGTGAGGATGATGTTAAGTGATAGGATGAGGGTTAGGGTGAGGGTGAGGGTTAGTGTTAAGGTTTGGGTTAGGGTGAGGGTTAAGGTTAGGGTTATGCTTAGGGTTAGGGTGAGGGTTAGGCTGAGGATTAGGGTTATGAATAGGGTGAGGGTTAGGGTGAGGGTGAGGGTTAGGTTTCGGGTGAGGGTTAGGGTTGTTATTAGGGTTAGGGTCAGATTTAGAGTGACAGTGAGGTTTTGGGTGAGGGTTAGCTTGAGCGTTAGTGGTAGGGTTAAGTTGAGGGTTACGGTAAGGGGTAGGGTTACGGTTAGGGTGAGGGTTAGGTTTATTGTGAGAGTTAGGGTTGGGGTTAGGGTTAGGATTAGTGTGAGGGTAAGAATTAGGGTCATGGCTAGGGTGAGGGTGAGGTTCAGGGTTAGGAATAGTGATAGGATTAGTGTAAAGCTGAGGGTGAGGGTGAGGTTTTGGTTAGGGTTAGGGTGAGGGCTTGGGTGAGGGTTAGGGTGAGAGTGATGGTAAGGGTAAACGTGAGGGTTAGGCTGAGGGTGAGGGTTAAGATAAGGGTGAGGGGTAGGGTTAGGGTGAAGGTTAGGTTAAGGGTTCGGGTTACTGTTAGGGTGAGGGTTAGGATGAGGTATAGGGTTAGGATTAGGGTTACAGTGAGGGCTAGGGTGAGGGTTAAGGTTAGGTTTAGCTTTAGGGTGAGGTTTAGGGTTAGAGTTAGGGTTAGGGTGAGGGTTAGGATGAGGTTTAGGGTTAGGGTTAATTTTAGGTTTAGGGTTAGGGTGAGGGTAAGGGTTAGGTTTATGGTTAGGATTAGGTTTAGGGTGAGGGTGAGTGTGTGGGTTAGGGTTAGGTTTAGGGTTAGGCTTAGGGTTAGGCTCAGGGTTAGGGTGAGGGTGTAGGTTAGGGTGAGGGTTTGATTTAGGGTTATGGTGAGGGTTAGAGTGAGGGTTAGGTTTAGGATTGGGGTTAGGATGAGGGCTAGGGTGAGGTTGAGGTTTAGGGTTAGGGTGTGGTTTAGGGTTAGGTTTAGGGTTAGGGTCAGGGTGAGTTTGAGGTTTAGGGTTAGAGATAGGTTTAGGGTGAGGGTTAGGGTTAGGGTTAGTGTTAGGGTTAATGGTAGGGTGAGCGTTAGGGTGAGGGTTAGGGTTAGGGATAGTGTTAGGTTTAGGATTAGGTTTAGGGTTAGGCTGAGTGTGAGGGTTAGGGTTTGGATAAGATTTAGGCTTAGGTTTAGGCTGAGGTAGAGTGTAAGTGTGAGGGTTAGGGTTAGCGTGCGGGTTAGGGTTAGGGTTAGGTTTAGAGTTAGCCTTAAGTTGATTTTTTGTGTTAGGGTTATGGTTAGGGCGAGGGTTAGTTTTAGGGTTACGTTGTGGCTTAGGGTTAGGCTTAGGATTAGGCTTATGAATAGGCTGAGGGTGAGGGTGGGGGTGAGGATTAGGTTTAGGTTTAGGGTTAGGGTTAGGGTTATTGGTAGTTTTATGGTTAGGGTAAATTTTGTGGTGAGGTTGAGGTTGAGGGTGAGGGTTAGGTTTAGGGTGAGGTTTAGGGTGAGGTTTAGGGTTAGGTTTAATTTTATGTTCAGGGTGAGTGTGAGAGTTAGGATTAGGGTTAGGGTTAGTCTTAGGGTTAGGGTGAGGATTAATGTTAGGGTTTGGTTTAGGTTGAGGTTGAGGCTGAGGATTAGGGTGAGTTTTAGGGTTAGGTTTAGGTTTAGGTTTAGGGTTAGGGTTAGGCTGAGGGTGAGGGTGGGGGTGAGGATTAGGGTTAGGGTTAGGGTTAAAATATTGTTATTGTTAGTGTTATGGTTTGGGTTTAGTTTGCGGTGAGGGCGAGCCTGAGGTTGAGGGTTATGGTTAGGGTTAGGCTTAGTCTTGGGGTTAGGCTGAGGGTGAGTATGGTGGTGAGGAATAGGTTTTGGGTGATGGATAGTGTTAGGGTTAGGTTGAGGGTGAGGCTTAGCATTAGGATTAGGTTTAGGGTGAGAGCTAGGGTGAGGGTGAGGGTTAGGGTTAGGCTTAGGCTTAGGCTTAGGTTTAGGCTTAGGGTGAGGGTGAGGGTGAGGGTTTCGGTTAGTGTGATGGATAGGGTTAGGTTTAGGGTGAGTGT
>NW_027202968.1:0-123328 GCF_024711535.1 Dipodomys merriami
GGTTAATATTAAGGTTAGGGTTAGGATTAGGCTGAGGGTGAGGGTGAAGGTGAGGTTTAGAGTTAGGGTTAGGGTTAGAGTTAGGGTTAGGTTGAGCGCTAGGATGAGGGTTAGGGTTAGGGTGAGGCTGCGGTTGAGGCTATGATTGAGACTCACCCTAGCTTTCATGGCTATGGTTAGGGTGAGGGTTAGGGGGACGGGTAGATTTAGTGTTAGATTTAATGTGAGGGTTAGTTTTAGTCTGAGAGTTAGGGTTAGGGTTAGAGTTAGGGTGATGTTAAGTGTTAGAGTGAGGGTTAGGGTGAGAGTGAGGGTTAGGGTGATGTTTAAGGTGAACGTGAAAGTTAGGGAGAGTGAGAGGTTGCGGGTGACAGTGAAGGTTAGGCTGTGTGTGAGGTTGAGGGTTAGGGTGAGGGTAAGGATTAGGGTGATGTTTAGGGTGAGGGTGAGGTTTAGGGTGAGAGTTAGGGTTCAGGGTAGAGGAATAGTTATGGTGTAGGTGAGGGTTAGGGTAAGGGTGAGGCTTAGGGTGACCGTGAGTGTTAGGGTTCAGGTGAGGATTAGGGTTAGGGTTAGGGTTTGGTTTGGGGTTAGCGTGAGGGTTAGGGTTAGGGTTAGGGTTGGGTGAGGGTTAGGGTGAGCGAAAGGTTTAGGGTGAGGGTTAGGTTGAGGTTGAAGGATAGGTTTATGGTGAGGGTAAGGGTTAGGGAAACGGTTAGGGTTAGGTTGAGGATTTGGGTTAGCATTAGTGTTAGGGTGAGGGTGAGGGTTAGGGTGAGGGTGAGGGGTAGGCTGAGGGGTAGTGTTAGATTTAGGGTCAGGGTTAGGGTGAGGGTGAGGGTTAGGGTTAGCATTAGGGTTAGGGTTAGGTTTAGGGTGAGTGTTAGGGTTAGGGTTAGGGTAAGTTTGAGGGTAAGTTTTAGCATAAGGGTTAGGGTTAGGTTGCAGGTTAGGGTTAGGTTTAGGGTGAGGGTGGGGTTGAGGGTTAGGGTTAGTCTTATGGTTATGGTTAGGGTAAGGCTGATGGGGAAGGGGAAGTTGAGGGTGAGTGTTAGGGTTAAGTTTAGGGTTAAGGTGAGGGCTTGGGTGAGGGTGAGGGTTAGGCTGATGGTGAGGGTGAGGGTTTTGGTTAGGTAAAGGTTAGGGTTAGGGAGAGGATTAGGCTGAGGATGAGGATTAAGCTGAGGTTAGGTTCAGGGTGAGGGTTAGTGTTACGGTTAGGTTGAGGGTTAGGGTTAGGGAGATGTTTAGGGTGAGGTTGAGGGTTAGGGTGAGGGTGAGGGTGAGGGTTAGGGTTAGGGTTAGGTTTAGGGTGAGGTTGAGGGTTAGGATTAGAGTGAGGGTGAGGGTGAGGATTAGGGTTAGGATTAGGTTTAGGGTTAGGGTGAGGGCTAGGGTGAGGGCGAGGGTTAGGGTGAGGGTGAGGGTGAGGGTGCGGTTTTCTGTTAGGAAAGGGATAGGGTTAGGTTTAGGGTGAGGATTAGGCTGAGGGTGAGGTTGAAGGTGAGGTTTAGGGTTAAGGTGAGGGTTAGGATTAGCATTAGACTGAGCGTTAGGGTTTGGGTGATGTTTAGGGTTATGTTTAGGGTGAGGGTGAGGGTGATGGTGAGGGTTAGGGTGTAGGTGAGGGTTAGGGTGAGGGTGAGGGTTAGGGTGATGGTGAGGGTTAGGTTTAGGGTTAGTGTGAGGAAAAGGCTTAGGGTGAGGATTAGGATGAGAGTAAGTGTTCGGGTTAGGGTTCAGTTGAGGGTGAGGGTTAGAGTTAGGGTTAGGGTGAGGGTTAGGGTTACGGTTAGGGTGAGGGTGAGGGTGAGGGTTCAGGTGAGGGTTAGGGTGTGGGTTAGGGTTAAGGTTATGGTGAGAGTAAGGGTTAGGGTGAGGTTTAGGGTGAGGGTTAGGGTTAGGGTTAGGGTTAGGGTTAGGATGAGCGTTAGGCTGAGGGTTCGGGTTAGGGTTAGTGTGAGGGTTAGGGTTAAGGTTAATGTTAGTTTTAGGATTTGGTTAGGGTGAAGGTTAGTTTTAGGTTTAGGATAAGGTTTAGGCTGATGGTAAGATTTAGGGTTAGTGTGAGGGTTATGTTTAGCGTTAGGGTTAGGGTGTGGGCTAGGGTAAGGGTGAGGGTTAGGTTGAGGGTTTAGTTTAGGTAAGGGTTAAGGTAAGGTTAGGGTGAGGATTAGGGTGAGATTGAGGGTTAAGTTGAGGGTTAGGGTTAGGGTGAGCCTTAGGGTTACGATTAGGGTGAGGGTTAATGTTAGGGTGATGTTTAGGGTGAGGGTGAGGGTGAAGGTTCGGTGAGGGGGAGGGTTAGGTTTAGAGTTAGCGTGAAGGTTAGGGTTAGGTTTAGGGTTAGAGTTAGGGTGAGCGTGAGGGTTAGGGTGAGGGGTAGGGTTAGGGTTACGGTGAGGGTGAGGTTTAGGTTTAGTGTGAGAGTTACGGTTAGGGTTAGGTTTAGTGTGAGGGTTAGGTTGAGGGTTAGGGTTAGGTTAAGGGTGAGGATGAGGATGAAGGTGATGGTTAGGGCTACGTTTAGGATGAGGGTGAGGCTTAGGTTTAGGATGAGGGTGAGGATGAGGGTGAGGATGAGGGTTACGGTTAGGATTAAGTTTAGGGTGAGGGTGAGGGTTAGGTTTAGGATTAGGGTTAGGGTCAGGGTGAGGGTGAGGGTTAGGGATAGGGTGAGGGTTAGGATTATGGTTAGGGTTAGGGTGACGTTTAGGGTTAGGGTTAGGTTTAGGATGAACGTTAGGCTGAGGATTAGGGTTAGGGTTAGTATGAGGTTAGGTTTAGGGTTGGGTTAGGGTGAGGGTGAGGGTTTACTTTAGGTAAGGGTTTGGGTAAGTTTAGGGTGAGGATTAGGATGAGATTGAGGGCTGAGGTGAGGGTTAGGGTTAGGGTGAGTGTTAGGGTTAGGTGAGGGTTATTGTTAGGGTGATGTTTATGGTGAGGGTGAGGGTGAAGTTTCAGGTGAGGGGAGGGGTTAGGTTTAGGGTTAGCGTGAGGTTTATGGTTAGGGTTAGGGTTTGGGTGATGGTGAGGGTTAAGGCGAGTGTGAGGTTGATGGTGAGTGTGAGGTTTAAGGTTAGGGTGAGTGTTAGGTATAGTGTTAGGGTTAGGGTGAGGGTGAGTGTTAGGGTGAGAGTGAGCATTCAGGTGAGGGGGAAGGGGAGGGGGAGGTTTATGGTTAGTGTTCGGGTGAGAGTTAGGGTGAGTGTGTGGGTGAGGGTTAGGTTTAGGATTAGGGTTAGGGTTAGGTTTAGGCTGAGGGTGAGTGTGAGGGTGAGGGTGAGGGTTAGGGTTAGAGTGAGTGTTAGGCTTAATGTTAGGGTTAGGGTTAGGGTGAGGGATAGGGTTAGGATTAGTTTTAGGATGAGGGTTAGGCTGTGGGTTAGGGTTAGTGTTAGGGTGAGGGTTAGGGTTAGTGTGAGATTTAGGGTTAAGATTAGGGTCAGGGTTAGTATTAGGGTGAGGGTAATGGTTAGTGTGAGGTTTAGGATGAGGGTGAGGTTTAGGGTTAGGGATAAGGTTAGGCTGAGGTTAAGGTGAGGGCTAGGGTTAGTGTGAGGGTTAAAATTAGGGTTAGGAATAGGGTGAGGGTTATGTTTAGGTTTAGGGTTAGGGTTAGGGTGAGTCTTAGGCTGAGGGGTAGGGTTAGTGTTACGGTTAGGGAGAGGGTTCGGGTTAGTGTGAGGGTTAGGGTTAGGTTTAGGTGAAGGTGAGGGTAAGGGTTAGGGTGAGGGTTAGGGTGAGGATGAGGGTTAGGATTAGAGTTAGGTTTAGGATTAGGGTTAGGGTGAGGTTGAGGTTTAGTATTAGGGTGAGGGTTAGGGTTATTGTTAGGGTTAGGGTGCAGGTAAGGTTGAGGGTTAGGGTTAGGGTAAGGTTAGG
The DNA here is from genome assembly GCF_024711535.1 of Dipodomys merriami. NCBI lineage: Eukaryota > Metazoa > Chordata > Mammalia > Rodentia > Heteromyidae > Dipodomys > Dipodomys merriami. The sequence continues at coordinate 3,886 of NW_027202968.1, forward strand.
TTTAGGCTGAGGGTTAGGGTGAGGGTGAGGTTGATGGTTAGTGTTAGGGTGAGGGTGAGGGTGAGGGCTAGGGTGAGGGTGCAGGTTAGTGTGAGGGTGAGGGTGAGGGTTTCTTTTACATCAGGGTTAGGGTGAGGCTGAGGGTTAGGGTGAGAGTTAGGGTGAAGCTTATGGTTAGTGTTAGGGTGAGGGTGAAGTTTAGGGTTTAGGGTTAGACTTAGGGTTATGGGGAGGGTTAAATTGAGGGTCAGGGTTAGGGTTAGTGCTAGGATTAGGGTTAGGATGCGAGTTAGGTTGAGGTTTAGGGGTAGGGTTAGAGTGAGGTTTAGAATGAGGGTGAGGGGAAGGGGGAGAGTTTGGTTTAGGGTTAGACTTAGGTTGAGGTTGAGGGTTAGGATTAGGGTTAGCACTAGGTTTGTGCTGAGGGTGAGTGTGAGGTTGAGGGTGAGGGTTAGGGTTAGGGTGAGGGTTAGGGTTAGTTTTAGGGTGAAGGTTAGGGTTAGGGTTAGGGTTAGGATGAGCATTAGGCTGAGGGTTACAGTTAGGGTTAATGTGAGGGTTAGGGTTAGGGTTTGATTAGGATGAAGGTTAGTTTTAGCTTTAGGGTTAGGATAAAGTTCAGACAGAGGGTTAGGGTTAGGGTTACTTTGAGGGTTAGGTTTAGTGTTAGGGTTAGGGGGTGGTCTAGGATGAGGGTGAGTTTTAGGGTGAGGGTGAGGGTTTAGTTTAGGTAAGGGTTAAGGTTAGGTTAGGGTGAGGATTAGGGTGAGGTTGAGGGTTAAGGTGAGGATTAGGGTTAGGGTGAGGGTTAGGATTACTGTGAGGGTTAGGGTTAGGGTTAGGGTGAGGGTGAGGGTAAGTGTGAGGGTGAGGTTTAGGGTGAGGGTGAAGGTTAGGATTAGAGTTATGGTTAGGATTAGAGTGATGGTAAGGATGAATGGTTAGTGTTAGGGTGAGGATTAGGGTTGGGTTGAGGGTGAGGGTGAGGGTTAGGGTTAGGGTTATGGTTATGTTTAGGCTGAGGGTGAGCGTGAGGGTGAGGTTGATGTTTAGGATTATGGTTAGGTTGAAGGTGATGTTTAGGGTGAGGTTAGGGTTAGTATGAGGTTTAGGGTGAGGGTTTCGTTTACCTCAGGGTTAGGTTTAACCTGAGGTTAGGTTTAGGGTTAGGGTTATTGTTAGTGTTAGGGTTAGGGTTAGGGTGAGGTTTAGGGTTAGGGTGATGTTCAGGGTGAGGGTGAGGGTGAGGGTGAGGGTTAGGTTAAGGGTGAGGGTAAGGTTTAGCTTTGGGAACAGGGTTAGTGTTAGGGTTAGGCTGAAGGTGAGGGTGAGGGTGAGGGTGAGGGTGAGGGTGAGAGTTTGGGTTAGGGTTAGGGTTAGGGTTAAGGTGAGAGTCACGGGTACTGTGAGGCTAATGGTTAGGTTTAGGGTTAGGGTGAGGGGAAGGGTTAGAGTGAGGGTTAGTGTGAGTGTGAGGTTTAGGGTTAGGGTTAAGATTAGGGGGAGGGCTAGGGTGAGGGTGAGGGTTAGTATGAGGGTTAGGGTGAGGGTTTCTTTTAGCCAATGTTTAGTGTTATGTTGAGGATTAACGTGAGGGTGAGGGTTAGGTTGAGGTTTAGGGTTAGGGTGAGGGTTAGAGCAAGGGTTACGGTGAGGGTTAGGGTTTGGGTGATGTTTAGCGTGAGGGTGAGGGTTAGAGCGAGGATGAGGGTTCGGGTGAGGGTAAGGGTTCGAGTGAGGGTGAGAGTTAGGGTGTGGGTGAGCATTAGTGTTAGGTTGAGTGTTAGCATTAGGTTTAGGGTTAGTGTGAGGGTGAGGGTAAGGGCTAGGGTTAGGATTAGGTTGACGGTTAAGATTAGGGTTAGGGTTAGGGTGAGGGTTAGGGTGAGGGTGAGAGTGAGGGTTTAGTTTAGATAAGGGTTAAGGAAAGGTTAGGTTGAGTACTAGGGTGAGGTTGAGGGTTAAGGTGAGGGTTAGGATTAGGTTGAGTGTTAGGGTTACTGTGAGGTTTAGGGTTAACACTTAGGGTGAGGATGAGGGTAAGGTTTAGGGTGAGGGTTATGGTGAGGGTGAGGGTTAGGATTAGAGTTATGGTTAGGATTAGGGTGAGGGTGAGGGTGAGGGTTAGTGTTAGGGTGAGGGTTAGGTTTGGGGTGAGGGTTAGGGTTAGGGTTAGGGTTGGGGTGAGGGTGAGAGTGAGGGTTAGGGTTAGGCTTAGGGTTAGGTTTAGGCTGAGGTTTAGGCTGAGGGTGAGGTTGAGGGTTATAGTTAGGGTTAGGGTGAGGGTGAGGGCTAGGGTGAGGGTGAAGGTTAGTGTGAGGGTGAGGGTGAGCGTTTCGTTTACGTCAGGGTTAGGGTTAAGATGAGGTTAAGGTTAGGGTAAGGTTTAGCGTTAGGGTTAGGGTGAGGTTTATTGTTAGGTTGATGTTTAGGGTGAGGGTGAAAGTTAGGGTGAGGGTGAGGGTTAGGGTAAGTTTGAGGGAGAGTGTTAGATTTGGGAATAGATTTAGGGTTAGGGTTAGGCTAAAGGTTAGAGTGAGGGTGAGGGTGAGGCTGAGGTTTAGGTTTAGGGTTAGTGTTAGGCTTAGGGTTAGGGTGAGGGTAAGGGTTAGAGTGAGGTTTAGGGTGAAGGTGAGGGTTAGGGTTAGGGTTAGGATTAGGGTGAGGGTTAGAGTGAGGGTGAGGGTTAGTGTGAGTTTCAGATTGAGAGTTTCTTTTAGCCAAGGGTTAGGGTTATGTTGAGGAATACGGTGAGGTTGAGGATTAGGTTTTGGATTAGGGTTAGGGCTAGGGATAGGATGAGTGTTAGGGTTTGCGTGATGTTTAGAGTGAAAGTGAGGGTTAAGGTGAGGGTGAGGTTTAGGGTGTGGGTGAGGATTAGGGTTAGATTGAGTGTTAGTGTTAGGTTTACGTTTAGTGTGAGGTTGAGGGTTAGGGGTAGCTTTAGAGTTAGGTTGAGGGTTTGGATTAGGGTTAGGGTTAGTGTGAGGTTTAGGGTGGAGGGTAGGGTTATGGTTAGGGTGAGGGTTAGGGTGAGGGTGAGGGTTAGGGTGAGGGTGTGGGTGAAGGTTAGGCATAGGTGTAGGGTTAGGATGAGTTTAAGGGTTAGGTTAAGGTTGAGGAATAGTGCTGGGGTTAGGGTTAGGGTGAGTGTTAGGGTGTGGGTTAAGGTTCCGGTGGGGGTGAGGGTTAGGTTGTTGGTGAGGGTTAGGTTTAGGGTGAGGATTAGGGTTAGAGTGAGGTTTATGGTGAGGGTAAGGGTTAGGGTGAGGTTTAGTGTGAGGGTTAGGGTGAGGGTTAGGGTGAGGGTGAGGTATAGGTTTTGGGTTAGGGTTAGGGTGAGGGTTAGGGATAGGTTTAAGGATAGGGTGAGAGTGAGGGTTAGGGTTAGGTTTAGGTTTAGAGTTAGGTTGAGGGTGACGGTTAGGGTTAGTATTAGAGTTAGCCTGAGGGTGATGGTGAGGGTTAGGGTTAGGGTGAGTTTTATGGGTAGGCTTTGGGTTAGGGTGAGGGTTAGGGTTAGGGTTAGGGTTAGGATGAGATTAGTCTGAGGGTTAGGGTTAGGGTTAGGTTGAGGGTTAGGGATAACCTGATATTTATTGTGAGAGTATCGTTTAGGGTGAGGGTGAGTGTTCGGGTGAGCGTGATGGTTAGGATGAGGGTGAGGGTTAGGTTTACAGTTAAGGTTAGGGAGAGGGGTAGCGTGAGCATTAGGGTTAGGATTAGGGTTAGGATGAGGGTTAGAGTGAGGATGAGGGTGAGGGTTAGGGTGTGGGTAAGTGTTATGGTTAGGGTTAGGGTTAGGGCTAGGGTGAGGGTTAGTGTGAGGGTGAGGATTTCGTTTACCTTAGGGTTAGGTTTATTGTGAGGATTAGGTTAAGGGTGAGGCTTAATCTGAGGTTAGGGTTAGGGTGTGGGTTATGGTTAGGGTGATGTTTATGGTGAGGGTGAGTGTTCAGTGAGGGTGAGGGTGAGGGTGAGGGTTAGTGTTAGAGTTAGGTTTAGGTTGAGGGTGATTGTGAGGGTTAGGAATAGGAATAGGGTTAGGGTGAGGGTTACGGTTAGTGTGAGAGTTATGATTAGGGTTAGGGTTAGGGTTACTGTGAGGGTAAGGGTTAGGGTGAGGGTTAAGGTGAAGCTGAGGGTTAGGGTTCGGGTTTGGGTTAGGGTGAGGGCTAGGGTGAGGGTGAGGGTTAGTGTGAGGGTTAGGGTGAAGGTTTCTTTTAGGTCAGGGTTAGGTTTATGGTGAGGATTAGCGTGAGAGTGAGGGTTAGGGTTAGGGTTAGCATGAGGGTGAGGGTTTAGGTGATGTTTAGGGTGAGGGTGAGGATTAAGGTGAGGGTGAAGGTTAGGGTGTGGTTGAGGATTAGGGTTAGGGTTTGGGTTAGGGTAATGGTGAGTGTAAGGTATAGGGTGAGGTTTATTGTGAGGATGAGGGTTAGGTTTAGTGTTAGGGTTAGGGTGAGGTTTAGGGTGAGCGTTAGGGTTTGGTTTAGGGTTAGGGTCAGGGTGTGGTATAGGGTGAGTGTTAGTGTTAGGGTGAGGGATAGGGAAATGGTTAGGGTGAGGTTGAGGGTTAGGGTTAGGGTTAGAGTTAGGGTGAGGTTGAGGGTTAGGATTAGGGTAAGGATTAGGTTTTGGCTGAGTTTGAGGGTGACTGTAAAAGTGAGGGTTAGTTTTAGGGTGAGGGTTAGGGCTAGGGTTAGTGTTAAGGTAAGGGTGAGGGTTAGGGTTAGGGTGAGGGTGTGGGTAAATGTTAGAGTGAGGGTTAGGGTGAGAGTGAGGGTTATGGTAAGTTTCAGGGTAAGGGTTAGGATGAGGGTAAGGGTTAGGTTGAGGGTTAGGGTGAGGGTGAGGGTTAGCATTAGTGTTAGGGTGAGGGTGAGGGTGAGGGTTAGGGTGAGGGTTAGGGTTAAGGTTAGGGATGGGGTGAGGATTAGGGTTAGGGTTAGGTTTAGGGTGAGGTTTAGGATGAGGGGTAGGGTTAGTGAAAGAGTGATAGTTAGGGTTCGTTTGAAGATTAGGGATAGAGTGAGGTTAATTTTACTGTGAGGTTTAGGTTTAGGTTAGGGTTTAGATGAGTGTTAGGGTTATGTTGAGAGTTAGGGTGAGGGTGAGGGCTAGGTTTAGTGTTAGTGTGAGTGTTATTGTTAGGGTCGGGGTTAGGTTTAGGGTGAGGGTTAGGGTTAAAGTAAGGGTTAGAGTGAGGGTTAGGGTTAGGGTGAGGGTCAGGGTGAGGGTTTGGATTAGGTTGAGGGTTAGGTTTAGGGTGAGGGTTAGGGTTAGGGTGAGCGTTAGGGTGATAGTGAGGGTTAGGGTGAGGGTGAGGGTTAGGTTTAGAGTTAGGGTTAGACTGAGTGTTAGGATTAGGGATAGGGTTAGGGTGAGAGTTAGGGTGAGGTGTCGGGATACAGTTAGGCTGAGGGTTAGGGTTAGTGTGAAGGTTAGGGGTAGGGGTAGGGTTAGTGTTAGGATAATGTTTAGGGTGAGGGTTAGTTTGAAGGTGAGGGTTAGAGTGAGCGTTAGGGTTAGGTTAAGAGTGAGGTTTAGGGTTAAGGTGATGTTTAGGGTGATGTTGAGGGTTAGTGTGAGGGTGAGGGTGAGGGTGAGGGTGAAGCTGAGGGTGAGGGTTAGGGTGAAGGTGAGTTTAGTTTATGTTTAGGGTTAGAGTTAGGGTTAGGCTGAGGGTGAGGGTGAGGGTTAGGGTTAGGGCTAGGGTGAGTGTTAGGGTTAGTGTGAGGGTTAGTGTGATGGTGAGGGTCAGCGTGAAGTTGAGGGTTAGAATGATGGTGAGGGTGAGTTTGAGGGTTAGGGTTAGGATTAGGGTTAGGGTGAGTTTTAGGGTTAGGGCTTGGGTTAGAGTTATTGTTAGAGTTAAAGTTAGGATGAGGGTGAGGGTTATTGTTAGGGTTAGGGTTAGGGTTAGGTGAGGGTGGGGTTGAGGGTTAGGGTTAATCTTAGGGTAATGGTTAGGGTAAGGCTGATGGGGAAGGGGAAGTTGAGGGTGAGTGTTAGGGTTAAGTTTAGGGTTAAGGTGAGGGCTTGGGTGAGGGTGAGGGTTAGGCTGAGGGTGAGGGTGAGGGTTTTGGTTAGGTAAAGTTTAGGGTTAGGGTGAGGATTAGGCTGAGGATGAGGATTAAGCTGAGGTCAGGTTCAGGGTGAGGGTTAGTGTTAGGGTTAGGTTGAGGGTTAGGGTTAGGGAGATGTTTAGGGTGAGGTTGAGGGTTAGGGTGAGGGTGAGGGTGAGGGTTAGGGTTAGGGTTAGTTTTAGGGTGAGGTTGAGGGTTAGGATTAGAGTGAGGGTGAGGGTGAGGATTAGGGTTAGGATTAGGTTTAGGGTTAGGGTGAGGGCTAGAGTGAGGGCGAGGGTTAGGGTGAGGGTTAGAGTGAGGGTGTGGTTTTCTGTTAGGAAAGGGTTAGGGTTAGTTTTAGGGTGAGGATTAGGCTGAGGGTGAGGTTGAAGGTGAGGTTTAGGGTTAAGATGAGGGTTAGGGTTAGCGGTAGGCTGAGCTTTAGGTTTTGGGTGATGTTTAGGGTTATGTTTAGGGTGAGGGTGAGGGTGAAGGTGAGGGTTAGGGTGTAGGTGAGGGTTAGGGTGAGGGTGAGGGTTAGGGTGATGGTGAGGGTTAGGTTTATGGTTAGTGTGAGGAAAAGGCTTAGGGTGAGGATTAGGATGAGAGTAAGTGTTAGGGTTAGGTTTAGAGTTTGGGTTAGGCTGAGGTATAGGGTTAGAGTTCGGGTTAGGGTTCAGTTGAGGGTGAGGGTTAGAGTTAGGGTTAGGGTGAGGGTTAGGGTTGGGGTGAGGGTCAGGGTTACGGTTAGGGTGAGGGTGAGGGTGAGGGTTCAAGTGAGGGTTAGGGTGTGGGTTAGGGTTAAGGTTATGGTGAGAGTAAGGGTTAGGGTGTGGTTTAGGGTGAGGGTTAGGGTTAAGGTTAGGGTTAGGGTTAGGTTTATGGTGAGAGTTAGGGTGAGGTGTCGGGATACAGTTAGGCTGAGGGTTAGGGTTAGTGTGAAGGTTAGGGGGAGGGGTAGGGTTAGTGTTAGGATAATGTTTAGGGTGAGGGTTAGTTTGAGGGCGAAGGTTAGAGTGAGCGTTAGGGTTAGGTTCAGTGTGAGGTTTAGGGTTAAGGTGATGTTTAGGGTGATGTTGAGGGTTAGTGTGAGGGTGAGGTTGAGGGTGAGGCTGGGGGTGAGGGTTAGGGTGAACGTGAGTTTAGTTTAGGTTTAGGGTTAGAGTTAGGGTTAGGCTGAGGGCGAGGGGGAAAATGAGGGTGAGGGTTAGGGTTAGGGCTAGTGTGAGGGTTAGGGTTAGTGTGAGGGTTAGTGTGATGGTGAGGGTCAGCGGGAAGGTGAGGGTTAGAATGATGGTGAGGGTGAGGTTGAGGGTTAGGGATAGGATTAGGGTTAGGGTGAGTTTTAGGGTTAGGGCTAGGGTTAGAGTTATTGTTAGGGTTAAGGTTAGGATGAGGGTGAGGGTTATTGTTAGGGTTAGGGTTAGGGTTAGGTGAGGGTGGGGTTGAGGGTAAGGGTTAGTCTTAGGGTTATGGTTAGGGTAAGGCTGATGGGGAAGGGGAGGTTGAGGGTGAGTGTTAGGTTTAAGTTTAGGGTTAAGGTGAGGGCTTGGTTGAGGGTGAGGGTTAGGCTGAGGTTGAGGGTGAGGGTTTTGGTCAGATAAAGGTTAGGGTTAGGGTGAGGATTAAGGTGAGGATGAGGATTAAGCTGAGGTTAGGTTCAGGGTGAGGGTTAGTTTTAGGGTTAGGGTGAGGGTTAGGGTTAGGGAGATGTTTAGGGTGAGGTTGAGGGTTAGGGTGAGGGTGAGGGTTAGGGTTAGGGTTAGGTTTAGGGTGAGGGTGAGGGTGAGGATTTGGAATAGGATTAGGGTTAGTGTTAAACTGAGTGTGAGGGTCAGGGTGAGGGTCAAGGTTATGGTCAATTTTAGGGTTAGGTTTAGATTGAGGGTTAAGGTTAGTGTGAGGTTTCTGGTTAGAGTTAGGGTGAGGGTAAGGGTTAGGATGAGGGTAAGCCTTAGGGTGAGTGTGAGGTTTTGGAATTCGGCTTTGTGTTAGGGTTAGTGTGAGGGGTAGGGTTCGGGTGAGGGTGAGGGTTCGGTTGAGAGTGAGTGTTAGTGTGAGGGTGAGTGTTCGGGTGAGAGTGAGGTTTAGGGTGTGGTTGAGTGTTTGGGTTAGGACGAGAGTCAGGGTGAGGTGTCGGGATAGGGTTAGGGTGAGTGTTAGGGTTAGTGTGAATGTTAGCGTTAGGGTTAGGTTTAGGATAAGGGTTAGTGTGAGGGTTAGGGTTAGTGTGATGTTTAGGGTGAGGTTGAGGGTTAGTGTGAGGGTGACTGTGAGGGTTAAGGTGAGGGTGAGGCTGAGTGGGAGAGTGACGGTGAGGGTTAGGTTTAGGGTTAGGTTTAGGGTGAGGGTAAGTGTTTGGGTTGCTATTAGGGTTATGGTAAAGCTTAGGTTGATTGTGAGGGTGAGAGTGAGGATGAGGGTGAGGGTCTCGGTTACGTAAGTGTTAGGGTTACGTTTAGGTTAATACTGAGGTTTAGGGTTAGCGTTAGGGTTAGGGTGAAGGTTAGGATGGGGGTTAGTGTGAGGGTTAGGGTTCGGGTTAGGGTTGGGTGAGCGTAAGGGTGAGCGTAAGGGTTAGGGTGAGGGTTACATTGTGGGTGAGGGATAGGTTTATCATGAAGATAAGGGTTAAGGTTAGGTTGAGAGTGAGGGTGAGGGTATGGGTAAGGGTTAGGGTCAGAATTAGGGTGAAGGTGAGGGTTAGGGTTAGCATTAGGGTTAGGTTTAGGATTAGGTTGAGTGTTAGGGTTAGGGTTAGGGCTAGGGTGCAGGTTAGGGTTACGGTTAGAGTGAGGGTCAGGGTCAGGGTTAGGGTTAGGATTAGGTTTAGGGTTAGGGTGAGGCTGAGGCTGAGGCTGAGGGTGAAGGTGAGGGTGAGGGTGAGGATTAAGGTTAGGGTTAGGTTTAGGATGAGGACTAATGTGAGGGTGATGTTTTTGTTTAGGAAAAGTTTAGGGTTAGGTTTAGGGTGAGGATTAGGGTGAGGGTGAGGTTTAAGGTGAGGGTTAGGGATAGGGTCAGTGTTAGGGTTAGGGTTAGGGTGAGGGTTAGGGTTAGGTTGATGTTTAGGGTGACGGTGAAGGTGAGACTGAGGGTTCGGGTGAGGGTTAGGGTTAGGGTGAGGGTTAGGGTTAGGGTTAGGTTTAGGTTTAGGGTGAGGGTAAGGATCATGATGACAGGGTGAGGGTGAGGGTTAGGGTTAGCGTTAGGGTTAGGGTGAGGGTTGGGGTGAGGGTTAGGGTTAGGGTTAGGGTGAGGGTTAGGGTGAAGCTTAGGGTGAAGGTTTGGGTCAGGGTTAGGGTTTGGGGTAGGGTAAGGTTTAGGGGGAGGGGAAGGGGTAGTGTGAGGGTTAAGGAGAGTGTGAGGGATAGGGTTATGGTGAGGGTAAGGGTTAATCTAAAGGTTAGGTTGAGAGTGAGCATTTGTGTTAGCATCAGGGTTGGGTTGAGGGTTAGGGTTAGGGTTAGGCTGAGGGGTAGTTTTAGGGTTATTATGAGGTTTAGGTTTAGGGTTAGGGTGAGGGTAAGGGTTAGGATGACAGCTAGGGTGAGGGTCAGGGTTAGGGTTAGGTTTAGGGTTAGGGTGAGGGTTAGAGTGAGGGTTAGGGTTAGAGTTAGTGTGAGGGTTAGGGTGAACGTTAGGGTTAGGGTTAGGGTTTGGGGTAGGGTGAGGTTTAGGGGGAGGGGAAGGGGTAAGGTGAGGGTTAAGGAGAGGGTGAGGGATAGGGTTATGTTGAGGGTAAGGGTTAATCTAAGGGTTAGGTTGAGAGTGAGCATTTGTGTTAGCATCATGGTTGGGTTGAGGGTTAGGGTTAGGGTTAGTTTGAGGAGTAGTTTTAGGGTTAGGGTGAGGGTTAGGGTTAGGGTTAAGGTGAGGTTAAGGGTTTGGTTGAGGGTGAGGGTGAGGGTTAGGCTTAGCCTTAGAGTGAGGGTGAATGTTAGGGTTAGGGAATGGGTGAGTGTGAGTGTGAGGATTAGGTGTAGGATTAGGGTTAGGTTTAGGGTTAGGCTGAGGTTTAGCCTGATGGGTAGGGTTACAGTTAGGGTGAGGGTTAGGTTTAGTGGGAGTGTTAGGGTTAGGTTTAGGGTTAGGGTTAGGGTGAGGGTTCAGGTGAGGTTTCGGGTTAAGTAGTGGGTGAGGGTTAGGGTTAGTGTGAGGACTAGCTTTAGGGTTAGGGTTACTGTTAGGGTTAGGATTAGGGTGAGGGTAAGGGTTAGGGTTAGTTTTATGGTTAGGGTGAGGGTTCGGGTTAGTGTGAGGGTTAGGTTTAGGGTTAGGTGAAGGATCGGGTAAGGGTTAGGGTGAGGGTTAGGGTCAGGGTGAGTATTATGATTAGGTTAAGGACTAGGGTTAGGCTGAGGGTGAGGGTGAAGTTGAGGTTTATGATTAGGGTTACAGTGAGGGTTAGGTTTAGGGTGATGTTTAGGGTGAGGGTGAGGGTGAGGGTAAGGGTGAGGATTCGGGTGAGGGTGAGGATTAGGGTGTGGATGAGGGTTAGCATGAGGGTGATGGTTACAGTTAGGTTTAGGGATTGGGTTAGTGTTAGGGTTTGGATTAGGGTGAGGTTTAGGGTTAGGTTTAGGTTAAGTGTGAGGATAAGGGTTAGTGTGAGGGATAGGGTTATTGTTAGGGTTAGGGTGAGGGTGAGGGTGAGTGTTATGGTTAGGGGTAGGGTGAGGGTTAGGGTTAGGCTAAGGCTTAGGGATGGGGATAGGGTAAGGTTGAGTGTGAGGGTGATGTTTAGAGGTAGTTTTAGGCTGAAGGTGAGGGTTCGGTTTAGGATTAGTGTTAGGGTTAGGGTTAGGGTGAGGGTTAGGTTTAGGATTAGGGTTAGGGTTAGCCTTAAGGTGAGGGTGAGGTTGAGGGTTAGGGAGAGGATTAGGGTTAGGTTTACAGTTAGGGTGAGAGTGAGGATTAGGTTGAGGTGAGGGTTCGTGTTTGGGTGAGGGTTAGGGTGATGCTGAGGGTTAGGGTGAGGGTGAGGTTTAGGTTTAGTGTTAGCTTTAGGGTGAGGGTTAGGATCAGGGTTAGTATTAGGGTGAGGGTTAAGGTGAGGGTTAGGGTTAGGGTTAGGGTTAGGGTGAGGGTGAGAGGTACAGTTAGGTTTCGAGTTAGGGTGATGGTGAGGGTGAGGGTGAGGGTGAGGTTGAGGGTTAGGTTTTGGGTGAGGGTTAGGGTTAATATTAAAGTTAGGGTTAGGGTGAGGGATAGGGTTAGGGTGAGGGTTAGGATGAGGGTTAGGCTGTAGGGTAGGGTTAGGGTCAGGGTGAGGGTTAGGGTTAGTGTGAGTTTGAGGGTTAAGATTAGGGTCAGGGTTAGGATTAGGTTAGGGGTGAGGTCTAGGTTGAGGGTGTGGGATAGGGTGAGGGGTAGGGTTAAGGTTAGGGTGAGGGTGAGGGTTAGGTTTAGTGTGAGGTTTAGGGTTAGTATGAGTTTGAGGGTGAGGGTGAGGGTTAGGGTGAGGGTGAGGGTTAGGGTTAGGGTTAGGGTTAGGGTGAGGGTGAGCGTTACGGTTAGGTTGAGGGTTAGGGTGAGGGTAGGGTTAGGGTAAGGGTGAGGGTGAGGCTTAGGTTTAGTGTGAGGGTTAGGGTTAGTGTAAGGTTAAGGGTTAGGGTGAGGTTTAGGGTAACAGTGAGGCTTAGGGTTAGCGTGAGTTTGAGGGTGAGGGTGAGGTTTAGGGTTAGGTTGAGGGTTAGGTTTAGGGTTAAGGTGAGGGTGAGCCGTAGCGTGAGAGTGAGGGTTCGGTGAGGGTTTGGGTGAAGGGGGAGGTTAATGGTTAGGGTTCGGGTTAGAGTTAGGGTGAGGCTGTGGGTGAGGGTTAGGTTTAGGATTAGGGTTAGTGTTAGGGTTAGGCTGAGGGTGAGTGTGAGGGTGAGGGTGAGGGTTAGGTTTTGGGTGAGGGTGAGGGTTAAGGTTAGGGTTAGGGTTAGGTTGAGGGATAGGATTAGGTTTAGGGTTAGGATGAGGATTAGGCTGTGGGGTAGGGTTAGGGTTAGGGTGAGGGTTAGGGTTAGTGTGAGTTTTAGGGTTAAGGTTAGGGTCAGGGATAGGATTAGGTTAGGGGTAAGGGATAGGGTGAGGGTTAGGATGAGGGTGAGGTTTAAGTTTAGGGATAGGGTTAGGATGAGGTTAGGCTGAGGGCTAGGGTGAGTGTGTGGGTTAGGGTTAGGGTTAGGGATAGGGTGAGGATTAGGTTTAGGGTTAGGGTTAGGGTGAGTCTTAGGCTGAGGGGAAGGGTTAGGGATAGGGTGAGGGTTAGGTTTAGTGTGAGGGTTAGGTTTTGGGGTAGGGTTAGGGTGAGGGCTAGGTGAGTGTGAGGGTTAGGGTTTTATTTAGGGATAGGGTAAGGATTAGGGTTAGGGTTAGGTTAAGGGTGAGATTTAGGCTGATGTGTAGGGTTACAGTTAGGGTGAGGTTTAGGTTTAGTGGTAGTGTTAGGGTTAGGTTTAGGGTTAGGGTTAGGGTGAGGGTTTGGGTGAGCGTTCGGGTTAATGTGTGGGTGAGGGTTAGGGTTAGTGTGAGGATTAGGTTTAGGTTTAGGGTTACTGTTAGGTTTAGGGTTAGGGTGAGGGTAAGGGTAAGGGTTAGTGGTATGGTTAGGGTGAGGGTTCGGGTTAGTGTGAGGGTTAGGGTTAGGGTTAGGTGAAGGTGGGGGTAAGGGTTAGGGTGAGGGTTAGTTTGAGGGTGAGGGTTAGGATTAGAGTTAGGGTTAGGATTAGGTTTAGGATGACGGTGAGGTTGAGGTTCAGTGTTAGGGTGAGGGTTAGGGTTATTGTTGGGGTTAGGTTGCAGGTGAGGGTAGGGTGAGGGTGTGGGTTAGGGTTAGGATTAGGGTAGGGTTAGGTTTGGCTGAGGGTGAGGGTGAGAGTGAGGGTGAAGATTAAGTTTAGGGTTAGGTTTAGGGTGAGGACTAGGGTGAGGGTGATATTTTTTGTTAGGAAATGTTTATTGTTCGGTTTAGGGTGAGGATTTGTGTGAGGGTGAGCTTTAAGGTGAGGGTTAGGGTGAGGGTGAGGGTTAGGGTTAGGGTTAGCGTGAGGTTTAGGGTTAGGGTGATGTTTAGGGTGAGGGTGAAGGTGAGAGTGAGGGTTCAGGTGAGGGTTAGGGTTAGGGTGAGGTTTAGGGTTAGGGTTAGTGTTAGGGTGAGGATAAGGGTTAGGATGACAGTTAGGGTGAGGGTGAGGGTTAGGGTTAGGTTTGGGTTAGGGTGATGTTTATGGTGAGGGTGAGGGTGAGAGTGAGGATTCGGTTGAGGGTGTGGTTTAGGGTGTTGGTGAGGGTTAGGGTGAGAGTGAGGGTGAGGGTGAGGTTGAGTGTTAGTGTGTTGGTGAGAGTTAGGGTGAGGGTGACTGTTAGGGTTAAGGTTAGGATTAGGATGAGGGTTAGGGTTAGGGTTAGGTTGAGGGTTAGGGTGAGGGTTATGGTTAGGGATAGGGTGAGGATTAGGGTTAGTGTGAAGGTTAGGGTTAGGGTTGGTGTAAGGATAAGGGTTAGGTTGAGGATTAGGGTGAGAGTGAGTGTTAGGGTTAGATTAAGGGTTAGGGTGAGGGTTAGGGTAAGGGTTAGGGTTAGGGTTAGGGTGAGTGTGAGGGATAAATTTAGGGTTAGGTGAGCATTATGGTTGGGGTGAGGGCTAGGGTTAGGTTTAGGGTGAGGGTTCAGGTGAGTGTGAGTGTTAGGGTGTGGGTGACGGTTAGGGTTAGGTTGAGGGATAAGGTGACGGTGAAGTTTAGGGTGATGGTGAGGGTTAGGGTTAGGGTGAGTGATAGGGTGAGGGTGAGGGTTAGGGTGAGTGTGAGGATTAAGGTTAGGGTTACCCTTAGGGTTATGGTGAGGGTATGGGTTAGGGTGAGGTTTAGGTTGAGGGTGAGGGTTAGGCTTAGCGTTAGGGTTAAGGCGAGAGTTAGGGTGAGGTTTAGGGTTAGGGTGAGTGTGAGGGTTAGGGTTAGGGTTAGGGTGATATTTATGGTTAGAGTGTGGGTTAGGGATAGGTTTATGGTTAGGGGGAGGTTTAGGTTATGGTTAGGGTTCCAGTTAGGGTGAGTGTGAAGGTGAGTGTTAGGGTTAGGATTAGGGTTAGGGTTAGTGTTAGGCTGAGGGTGAGGGTGAGGGTGAGGGTGAGGGTGAGTGTTAGGTTTAGGGTAATGTTTAGGGTTAGGTTTAGGTTGAGGGTTAGGGTTAGGGTTAGGATTAGGATTAGGGTGAGGATTATGGTTAGGGTTAGGGTGTGGGTTAGGGATAGGTTTATGGTTAGGGTTAGCATTAGGTTTAACATTAGGGTTAGAGTGAGGGTGAGGTTGAGGGTTAGGTTTAGGTTTAGGTTTAGGGTTAGGGTGAGGCTGAGGTTGAGGATGAGTTTGAGGGTGAGGGTGAGGGTTAGGGTTAGGCTTAGGGTGAGGGCTAAGGTGAGGTTGAGGGTTACTGTGAGGGTGCAGTTTTCAGTTAGGAAAGGGTTAGGGTTAGGGTTAGGTTTAGGGTGAGGATTAGGCTGAGGTTGAAGGTGAGTTTTAGGGTTAAGGTGAGGGTTAGGGTTAGGGTTAGGGTTAGGGTGATGTTTAGGGTGAGGGTGAGGGTGAGGGTTGGGGTTAGGGTAATGTTTAGGATTAGGGTTAGGTTGGGGGTTAGGTTTAGGGTTAGGATGAGGGTTAGGCTGAGGATTATGGCTAGAGTTAGTGTGAGGGTTAGGTTTAGTGTGACGCTTAGGGTTAGGGTGAGGGTAAGCGTTAGGGTGAGGGTTAGGATCAGGTTGCAGGATAGAGTTAGTGTTAGGGTTAGGGTGTGCATTTGGATGAGGGTTAGGTGTAGGGTAAGGGTGTGGGTTAGTGTTAGGGTTGAGTTCAGTGTTAGCGTTAGGGTGAGGTGTAGGGTTAGGGTTAGGGTTAATGTGAGGATAAGGGACATATTGAGGGTTAGGGTGAGGGATAGGTTTAGTGTAAGGTTTAGGGTGAGTGTTTGTGTGAGGGTTAGGTTTAGTTTTAGGGTTACGTGAGGGTTAGGATGAGGGTAAGGTTTAGGGTGAGGTTTAGGGTGAGGTTGAGTATTAGGGTTACCATTAGTGTTAGAGTGAGGGTTAGGGTTAGGTATAGCATTAGGCTTAGGATTAGGGTTAGGGTGAGGTTTAGGATTAGGGTTAAAGTGAGGGAGAGGTTTAGGGTTAGCATTAGGTTTACGGTTAGGTTTAGAGTGAGGGTGAGGGTGAGGAATAGGGTTAGGATTAGGTTTAGGTTTAGGGTGAGGCTGAGGTTGAGGGTGAGGGTGAGGGTTAGGGTTAGGCTTAGGGTGAGGGCTAGGGTGAGGGCTAGGTTGAGGGCGAGGGTTAGGATGAGAGTTAGGGTTGGGGTGAATGTTAGGATTACGGTTAGGTTGAGGGTGAGGGTGATGGTGAAGTTGAGGTTTAGGGTGTGGATTAGGGTTAAGGTTATGGTGAGGGTAAGGGTTAGGGTGAGGTTTACTGTGAGGGTTAGGGTTAGGGTGAGGATTATGGTGATGTTGAGTGTTAAGGTGACAGTGAGGGTTAGGGTGAGGGTGAGGTTTAGGTTTAGTGTTAGCATTAGTGTGAGGGTTAGGGTCAGGGTTAGGATTAGGGAAAGGGTTAAAGTGAGGGTTAGGGTTCGGGTTAGTTTTAGGGTTAGTATGCGCATTAGGGTTAGTGTTAGGTTTATAGTGAAGGTAAGGGTTAAGGTGAGGGTTAGGCTGAAAGGGTAGGTTTAGGGTAAGGGTGAGGGAGAGGGTGAGGGTAAGGGTTAGGGTGAGGGTGAGGCTTAGTGTTAGCATTAGTGTTAGGGTTAGGGTTAGAGTGAGTGTGAGGTTTAGGTTTAGGGTTAGGGTGAGGGTGAGGGTGAGGGTGAGGGTAAGGTTTAGGTTTAGGTTTAGGGTTATGGTTAGGATTAGTGTAAGGTTGAGGTCTAGTGTGAGGGTGAGGGTTAGGGTTTGGGTTAGGGTGAGGGTAAGGGTTAGGGTGAGGGGTAGGGTGAGGTGTAGGGTTATGGTTAGGGTGAGGGTTAGGGTTAGCGTGAGGTTTATGGTGAGGTTTAGGGTTAGGGTTAGGGTGTGGGTTAAGGTTAGGGTGATGTTTAGGCTGAGGGTGAGCGTTAGGGTGAGAGTTAGGGTGAGGTTTAGGGTTAGTGGTAGGATTAGGGTTAGGGTGAGGGTGAGGTTTAGGGTTAGAATTAGTGTTAGGGGAGGGTTAAATTGAGGGTCAGTTTTAGGGTTAGTGTTAAGGTTAGGGTTAGAATGAGTGTTAGGTTGAGTTTTAGGGTTAGGGTTAGGTTTAGGATGAGCGTTAGGCTGAGTGTTAGGGTTAGGGTTAGTGTGAGGGTTAGGGATAGGTTAGGGTTAGGGTTTGGGTTTGGTTATGGTGATGGTTAATTTTAGGTTTAGGGTTGGGTTCAGGTTTAGGCTGTGTGTTAGGGCTAGGGTTAGTGTGAGGGTAGGTTTAGGGTTAGGTTTAGGGTGTGGACTGTGGTGAGGGTGAGGGTTATGGTGATCGTTAGGATTAGGGTTAGGGTTAGGTTCAGGTATAGGTTGAGGGTTAGGATTAGAGTAAGGACTTGGGTTGGGCTGAGGGTGAGGGTGATGTTGAGGGTGAGGGTTAGGGTTAGAGTGAGGGTTAGAGTGAGTGTGAGGGGGCGGGGGGAGAGTTTGGTTTTGGGTTAGAGTTAGGTTGAGGGTGAGGGTTAGGGTTAGGGTTAGCAATAGGTTTAGGCTGAGGGTGAGGGTGAGTTTGAGGGTGAGGTTTACGGTTAGGGTGAGGGTTAGGGTTAGTTTTAGGGTGAAGGTTAGGGTTAGGGTTAGGGTTAGTGTTAGGATGAGCATTAGGCTCAGGGTTAAGGTTAAGGTTAGTGTGAGGGTTAGGGTTAGGGTTAGGGTTAGGGTTTGGTTAGGGTGAAGTTTAGTTTTAGGTTTAGGGTTAGGATAAGGTTTAGGCTGAGTATTAGGTTTAGGGTTAGGGTGAGGGTCAGGGTAAGGGTTAGGGTGAAGTTTAGGGTGAGGGTGAGGGTTAGGATTAGCTTTAGGGTTAGGATTAGGGTGTGGGTGAGGATGAAGGTTAGTGTTAGGGTGAGGGTTAGGGTTGGGGTTGGGGTGAGGGTTAGGGTTAGGGTTAGGCTTGGGGTGAGGGTGAGGGTGAGGGTTAGGGTTAGAGTAAGTTTTAGGCTGAGGGTGAGGGTGAGGGTGACGTTGATGGATAGGGTTATGGTTAGGGGGATGGTGAGGGTTAGGGTGAGTGTTAGAGTGAGTGTGAGGGTTTGCTTTATGTCAGGGTTATGGTTACGCTGAGGTTAGGGTTAGGGTTAGGGTTAGGGTTAGTGTTAGGGCAAGGGTTAGGTTGCGGGTTAGGGTTTGGGTGATGTTTAGTGTGAGGGAGAGGTTGAGGGTTCAAGTGTGGGTGAGATTTAGGATGTGGGTGAAGTTTAGTGTTAGGTTGAGTTTTAGCGTTAGGTTTAGGTTTAGTGTGAGGGTGAGGGTTAGGGCTAGGGTTAGGGTTAGGTTGAAGTTTAGTATTAGGGTTAGGGTTACTATGAGTGTTATGGTGAAGGGTAGGGTTAGGGTTAGGGTTAGGGTGAAGATTAGGGTGAGGTTTTAGGTGAGGGTTAGCGTTAGGTGCATGGTTAGGGTGACTTTGAGGGTGAGGCTTAGGTTTAGGATTAGGGTTAGGGTTAGGAAGAGTGTTAGGGTGTCAGTGAGGGATCGGGTCAGGGTCCGGGTTAGAGTGTAGTTGAGGGTTATGTTTAGGGTGATTATTAGGTTTAGATTTAGATTTATAGTGAGGGTAAGGGTTAGGGTGAGGTTTAGTGTGAGGGTTAGGCTTAGGGTTAGGTTTAGGGTGAGGGTTAGGGATAGGTTTAGGGATAGGGTGAGGGTAAGTGTGAGGGTTAGGTTTGCTTTATGGTTAGAGTTAGGGTGAGGGTGAGGGTTTGTATTTGGGTTAGTATTAAAGTTAGCCTGATGGTGAGGGTGAGGGTTAGGTTCAGGGTGAGTGTTAGGGTTAGGGGTAGGGTTAGGGTGAGTGTTAGGGTTAGGGTTAGGTTTACGATGAGCGTTAGGCTTAGGGTTAGGGTTTGGGTTAGTGTGAAGGTTAGGGTTAGTGTTAGTGTTAGTGTGAGGGTTAGGGTTAGCTTTAGGTTTAGGATAACGGTTAGGTTGAGGGTTAGGTTTAGGGTTAGTTCGAGGGTTAGGTTTAGGGTTAGGGTTAGAGTCAGGTAAAGGTTAGGGTGAGAGTTAGGGTGAGGGTGAGGGTAAAGGTTAGGGTGAGGGTTAGGGTTAGGGTGAGGGTTAGGATTAGGGTTAGCACTAGGTTTAGGCTGAGGGTGAGGGTGAGGATGAGGGTGAGGTTTACATTTAGGTTGAGGGTTAGGGTTAGGATTAGGTTTAGGGTGAGGGTTAGGGTTAGGGTTAGGGTTAGGCTGAGGGTTAGTGTTAGGGATAGTGTTAGGTTTAGTGTGCGGTTAGGGTTAGGGTTAGGTTTAGGGTTTGGTTAAGGTGAAGTTTTGTTTTAGGTTTAGGGTTAGGATAAGGTTTATCCTGAGGGTTATGGTTAGGGTTAGTGTGAAGATTAGGTTTAGGGTTAGGGTTAGGGTGTGGACTAGTGTGAGGGTGAGTGTTAGGGTGAGAGTGAGTGTAAGGGTTTAGTTTAGGTAAGGGTTAAGGTAAAGTTAGGTTGAGGATTAGGGTGAGGTTGAGGTTTAAAGTGAGGGTTAGGGTTAGGTTTAGGGATAGAGATAGGGTGAGGGTGAGGGTTAGGTTTAGTATTAGAGTTAGCCTGAGGGTGAGGGTGAGGGTTAGGGTTAGCGTGAGTTTTATGGGTAGGGTTACGGTTAGGGTGAAGGTTAGGATTAGGGTTAGGGTTAGGATGAGTGTTAGGCTGAGGGTTAAGGTTAGGGTTAGTGTGAGGATTAGGGTTAGGGTTAGGGTGAGGGTTAGGGTTAGGTTTAGGTTTAGGATAAGGGTTAGGTTGAGGGTTAGGTTTAGGGTTAGGGTTAGGGTTAGTGTTAGGGTCAGGGTAAAGGTTATGGTGAGGGTTAGGGTGAGGGTGAGGGTAAAGGTTAGGGTGAGCATTAGGGTGAGGGTGAGGGTTAGGGTTAGTGTGAGGGTTGGGTGAGGGTTAGGGTGAGGGTTAGGGTGAGTGTTCACGAATGTTGTGAGAGTATGTTTTAGGGTGAGTGTGAGTGTTCAGTTGAGCTTGAGGGTTAGGATGAGGGTGAGGGTTAGTGTTACATTTAGTGTTAGGGAGAGGGGTAGGGTGATCATTACGGTTAGGATTAGGGTTAGAGTGAGGATGAGGGTGAGGATTAGGGTGTGGGTAAGTGTTATGGTTAGGGTTAGGGTTAGGGCTCGGGTGAAGGTGAGGGTTAGTGTGATGGTGAGGGTTTCATTTACCTTATGGTTAAGGTTAGGGTGAGGATTAGGTTGAGGGTGAGGGTTAAGCTGAAGTTAGGGTTAGGGTGAGGGTTAGGGTTAGGGTGATGACTGTTGTGAGAGTATGGTTTAGGGTGAGGGTGAGTGTTCAGGTGAGCTTGAGGGTTAGGATGAGGATGAGGGTTAGGGTTACATTTAGGGTTAGGGAGAGGTGTAGGGTGAGCATTATAGTTAGAATTAGTGTTAGAGTGAGGATGAGGGTGAGGGTTAGGGTTAGGGTTAGGGTTTGGTTAGGGTGAAGTTATGTTTTAGGTTTAGGGATAGGATAAGGTTTATCCTGAGGGTTATGGTAAGGTTAGTGTGAAGGTTAGGTTTAGGGTTTGGGTTAGGTTGTGGGCTAGTGTGAGGGTAAGGGTTAGGGTGAGGCTGTGGGTAAGGGTTTAGTTTAGGTAAGGGTTAAGGTAAGGTTAGGTTGAGGATTTGGGTGAGGTTGAGGGTTAAGGTAAGGGTTAGGGTTAGGTTTATGGTTAGAGTTAGGGTGAGGGTGAGGGTTAGGTTTAGTATTAGAGTTAGCCTGAGGGTGAGGGTGGGGGTTAGGGTTAGGGTTAGTGTGATGGTTAGGGTTAAGGTTAGGGTGAGTGTTAAGGTCAGGTTTAGGGATAGGATAAGGGTTAGGTTTAGGGTTAGGGTGAGGGTCAGGTTTAGGGTTAGGGTTAGGGTTAGGGTCAGGGTAAAGGTTAGGGTGAGGGTTAGGGTGAGGGTGAGGGTAAATGTTAGGGTGAGCGTTAGGGCGAGGGTGAGGGTTAGGGTTAGTGTGAGGGTTAGTGTGAGGGTTAGGGTGAGGGTAGGGGTTAGGGTGATGGTAAGGTTGAGGGTGAGTGTTAGTATTATATTGTGGGTAAGGGTTAGGGTGAGCGTTAGGGTACGGATTAGGGTTAGGGTGGGGGTTAGGGTTAGGGTTAAGTTGAGGGTTAGCGTTAGGGTGATGACTGTTGTGAGAGTATGGTTTAGGGTGAGGGTGAGTGTTCCGTTGAGCTTGAGGGTTAGGATGAGGTTGAGGGTTAGGGTTACATTTAGGGTTAGGGAGAGGGTTAGGGTGAGCATTAGGGTTAGGATTAGGGTTAGAGTGAGGATGAGGGTGAGGGTTAGGGTGTGGGTATGTGTTATGGTTATGGTTAAGGTTAGGGCTAGGGTGAGGGTGAGGGTTAGTGTGAGGGTGAGGGTTTCGTTTACCTTAGGATTAGGGTTAGGGTGATGTTTAGGGTGAGGGTGACTGTTCGGTGAGGGTGAGGGTGAGGGTGAGGGTTCAGGTTAGGGTTAGGTTTAGGTTGAGGGTGATTGTGAGGGTTAGGATTAGGAATAGGGTTAGGGTTAGGGTGAGGGTGAGGGTCAGTGTGCGGGTGATAGGGTTAGGGTTAGGGTTAGGGTGAGGGTGAGGGTAAGGGATAGTGTGAGGGTTATGATTAGGGTTAGGGTTAGGGTGAGGGTAAGGGTTACGGTGAGGGTTATGGTGAAGTTGAGGGTAAGGGATCGGGTTAGGGTTAGGGTGAGGGCTAGGGTGAGGGTGAGGGTTAGTGTGAGGGTTAGGGTGAGATTTTCTTTTATGTCAGGGTTAGGTTTATGATGAGTATTATCTTGAGAGTTAGTGTTAGGGTTAGGGTGAAGGTTAGGGTTAGGGTCAGGTTGAGGGTTAGGGTTTGTGTGATGTTTAGGGTGATGGAGAGGGTTAGGGTGAGGATGAGGATGAGGGTGAGGGTGACGGTTGGGGTGAGGGTGAAGGTTAAGTTGTGGTTGAGGATTAGGGTTAGGGTTAGGGTTACGGTTATGGTGAGGGTAAGGTATAGGGTGAGGTTTATTGTGAGATTGAATGTTAGGGTTAGTGTTAGGGTTACGGTGAGGTTTAGGGTGAGGGTTAGGGTTTGGTTTAGGGTTAGTTTGAGGGTGAGGTATAGGATGAGTGTTAGGGTGAGGGTTAGGGATATGGTTTGGCTGAGGGTGAGGGTGACTGTAAGAGTGAGGGTTAGGGTGAGGGTTAGGGTTAGGGTGAGGGTGAGGGTGAGGGTTAGGGTGAGGCTATGGGTTAGGTTGAGGATTAGTGTGAGGGTGAGGGTTAGGGTTAGCATTAGGGTTAGGGTGAGGGTTAGGGTTAAGGTTAGGGAGAGGATGAGGATTAGGGTTAGGGTTAGGTTTAGGGTGAGGGTTAGGCTGTGGGATAGGGTTAGGGATAGAATGACTGTTATGTTTTCTGTGAGGATTAGGGTTAGAGTGAGGTTTAGGTTTAGTGTGAGGTTTAGGTTTAAGGTTAGGGTTAGGATGAGTGTTAGGGTTAGGTTGAGGGTGAGGGCTAGGGTTAGGGTTAGTGTGAGGGTTAGTGTTAGGATGAGGGTTAGTGTTAGGATGAGGGTTAGGTTTAGGGTACAGTTTAGGGTTAAAGTAAGGGTTAGGGTGAGGGCTAGCTTTAGGGTTAGGGTGAGGGTCAGGGTGAGGGTTAGGTTAAGGTTGAGGGTTAGGTTTAGGGTGAGGGTTATGTTTAGGGTGAGTGTTAGGGTGATGGTGAGGATCAGGGTGAGGGTGACGGTTAGGTTTAGAGTTAGGGTTAGGGTGAGTGTTAGGATTAGGGTTAGCTTTAGGGTGAGAGTTATGGTCAGGTGTCGTGATACGGTTAGGGTGAGTTTTAGGGTTAGTGTGAAGGTTAGGGTTAGGGTTAGGGTTAGGGTTAGTGTGAGGATAATGTTTAGGGTGAGGGTTAGTTTGAGGATGAGGTTTAGGCTGAGCGTTAGGGTTAGGTTCAGTGTAAGGGTTAGGGTTAAGGTGATGTTTAGGGTGAGGTTGAGGTTTAGTGTGAGGGTGAGGGTGAGGTTGAGGGTGAGGGGTAGGATGAGAGTGAGAGTGAGGTTAGTTTAGGATTAATGTTAGAGTTAGGGTTAGGCTGAAGGTGAGGGGGAAAGTGAGGGTGAGGGTTAGGGTTAGGGCTAGGGTGAGGGTTAGGGATTTTGTGAGATTTAGTGTGATGGTGAGGGTCAGCGTGAGGGTGAGGCTTAGAATGAGGGTGAGGGTAAGGTTGAGGGTAAGTGTTAGGATTAGGGTTAGGGTGAGTTTTAGGATTAGGGTTAGAGTTATTGTTAGGGTTAAGATTAGGGTTAGAATGAGGGTGAGGGTTATTGTTAGAGTTAGGGTTAGGGTTAAGGTGAGGGTGGGGTTGACGGTCAGGGTTAGTATTAGGGTTATGTTTAGGTTAAGGCTGAGGAAGGGGAGGTTGAGGCTGATGTTTAGGGTTAAAGTTAGGGTTAGGTTGAGGGCTTGTGTGAGGGTGAGAGTTAGGCTGAGGGTGAGGGTGAGGGTTTCGGCTAAGTAAAGGTTAGGGTTAGTGTGAGGATTAGGGTGAGGATGAGGATTAAGCTGAGGTTAGGTTCAGGGTCAGGGTTAGGGTTAGAGTGAGACTTAGGGTTAGGGTGATGTTTAGGGTGAGGGTGAGGGTTAGGGATCAGGTGAGAGGGAAGGTGAGGTTTAGGGTAAAGATTAGGTTTAGGGTGAGTGTGAGGTTTAGGATTAGGAATAGGATTAGGGTTAGGGTTAAGCTGAGGGTGAGGGTCAGGGTGAGAGTGAAAGTTTGGGTCAGGGTAAGGGTTAGGATTAGAGTGAGGGTTATGGTTAGTGTGAGGGTTTTGGTTAGGGTTAGGTTGAAGGTTAGTGTTAGGGTGAGAATAAGCGTTAGGGTGTGGGTTACTGTGAGTGTGAGTGTATGGATTAGGGTTTGTGTTAGGGTTAGGGTGAGGGTTAGGGTTTGGGTGATGTTTAGAGTGAGGGTGAGGGTTAGGCTGAGGATGAGGGTTCAGTTGAGGATGAGGGTTCGGTTGAGGGTGAGGGTTAGGGTGTGGGTGAGGATTAGGGTTAGGGTGAGGTTTAGCATTAGGGGTAGGGTTAGGGTTAGGTTGAGGGTTATGGTTAGCGTTAGGGTTAGGATGAGGGGTAGGGAGAAGGTAGGGTTAGATTTAGGGTAGGTTTCGGGTGAGTGTGAGGGTTAGGTTGAGGCTGAGGGTGAGCGTTAGGGTTAGAGTTAGGATGAGGGTTAGGCTGACGGTGAGGTTTAGGCTTAGGGTTAGGGTAAGGGTTAGGGTGACGGTGAGGGTTAGCTTTAGGATGAGGATTAGGGTTAGTGTGATCATTAGGGTTAGGGTTAGGGTGAGGGTTAAGGTGAGGATTAGGGTTAGTGTTGGGGTGAGGGTTAGGGTGAGGGTTAGGTTTAGAGTTAGAGTTAGTGTGAGGATAAGGGTTAAGCAGAGGGTAAGGGTGAGGGGGAGGATGAGGGTGAGGGTTAGGGTGAGGGTGATGGTTATGGTTAGGTTTAGATTTAGGGTGAGAATGAGGTTAAGGGTTAGGTTTTGGATTAGGGTTAGGCTTAGGCTGAGGGTGAGGTTGAGGGTCAAGGTGAGGGTTAAGGTTAGTGTGAGTGTTAGGGTTAGGGTTAGGGTTAAGGTTAAGTTGAGGGTTAGGGTTAGGGTTAGGATTAGTATAAGGGTTAGGCTGAGGGTTAGGTTTAGGTTTAGGGTGAGGGTAAGGTTTAGGGTGAGGTTTATGGTGAGGCTGAGGGTTAGGATTAGTCTTAGGATTAGGGTGAGGGTTAGGGTTAGGGATAGGTTTAGGGCTGGGTTAGGGTTAAGGTGAGGGAAAGGGTTAGGGTGAGAGTTAGGGTAAGGGGGAGGGATAGGGTTATGGTGAGGGTAAGGGTTAGGGCAAGTTTTAGGGTGAGGTTGAGGGTTAATTTTAGCATTAGGGTTACGGTGAGCATGAGGGTTATGGTTATGTTGAGGTCTAGTGTGAGGTGAGGGTTAGGGTGAGGGTGAATGTTCTGTTGAGAATTAGAGTTAGGGTGAGAGTTTGGGATAGGGTTAGTGTGAGCGTAAGGATTAGGGGCAGGGTTAGGGTGAGGGTGAAAGTTAGGGTTAGTGTGAGGGTTAAGGTTAGGGTTATGGTTAGGGGGAGGGCTAGGGTGAGCCGTAGTTTTAGGGTTAGGGTAAGTTTGCAGGTTAGGGTGAGGGTAAGGTTTAGGGTGAGGTTTAGGGTGAGGGTGAGGTTTAGGGTTAGGTTGAGGTTAGGGTGAGGGTTAGGGTTAGGGTTAGGGATAGGGTGATGATAAGGGTTAGTGTGAGGCTTAGGGTGAGGTTGAGGATTAGGGTTAATGTGAAGATAAGGGTTAGGTTGAGGGTTATGGTGAGAGTGAGGGTTAGGTTCAGGTTGAGGTTATGGGTTAGGGTTATGGTTAGGGTGAGGATTACGGTGCGCCGTACGTTTAGGGTTAGGGTTAGTTGGCGGGTTAGGGTGAGGGTAATGTTTAGGGTGAGGTTTAGCGTGAGGGTAAGAATTAAGGTTAGAGTGAGGTTAAGGATTAGGTTGAGGGTTAGGGTTAGGGTTAGTGATATGGTGAGGATTAGGGTTAGTGTGAGGGTTAGGGTGAGGTTTAGGATTAGGTTCATTGTGAGGAGAAGTGTTAGGGTGAGGGTTAGGGTGAGGGTGAGGTGTTGGGTTAGCATTAGGGATAGGGTGAGCGTTAGGGTGAAGGTTAGGTTTAGGGTGAGCGTAGGGTTAGGTTTAGGCTGAGGGTTAGGGTTAGGTTGATATTTATGGTGAAGGTGAGTGTTACGGTGAGGGTGAGCGTGAAGGTTAGGTTAAGGGTTAGGGTTAGGTTTAGTGTGAGGGTGAGTATGAGGGTTAGGTTTAGGATTAGGGTTAGGGTTTTGCTTAGTGTGCATTTTAGGGTGAGGATGTGGGTTCGGGTGATGGTGAGGGTTAGGTGTGTGTGAGGTTTAGGGTTAGGCTGAGGATTAGGGTTAGGGTTAGGATTATGGTGAGGTTAAGGGTTAGGGAGAGGTTTACGGTGAAGGTGAGGGTTAGGGTTAGCATTAGAGTTAGGATAATGGTTAGGGTGAGCGTTAGGTTTAGGGTTAGGTTTAGGGGGAGTTTGAAGGTGAGGGTGAGATTTAGTGTTACGATTAGTGTTAGGGTTATGGTTAGAGTGAGGTTGAGAGTTTTGGTTAGGGTGAGGGTTAGGGTTAGGGTGAGGGTTATGGTTAGGGTGAGGGTTAGGGTTAGGTTGAGGGTTAGGGTTAGGGTGAAGTTTAGCGTTAGGGTGATGTTTATTATGAGGGTGAGTGTTAGGGTGAGGGTGAGTTTCAGGGTGAGGGTCAGGGTTTGATTGATCGTGAGGGTTAAGGTGTGGTTGAGAGTTAGGTTTAGGGTGAGGGTAGGGTGACGGTGAGTGTTAGGGTGCGGGTTAGATTTAGTGTTAGGGTTAGTGTGATGTGAGGGTGAGCGTGAGGGTGACGGTTAGGGTGAGTGTGATTGTGAGGCTTAGGGTTAGGATTAGGGTTAGGGTGAGTTTTAGGGTTAGGGCTAGGGTGTGGGTGAGGGTTACGGTTAGGGTTAGGGTTATTTTTAGGGTTAGAGTTAGGGTGAGGGTGAGGGTGAGGGTGAGGTTCAGCATTAGCGTTGGTGTTAGGGTTACAGTGAGGATGGGGTTGAGGGTTAGGGTTAGGATTAGGGTTAGGTTTAGGGTTAGGCTGAGTGGGAGGGGGAGATTTAGGGTGAGGGTTAGGGTTAGGGTTAGGTTAAGGCCTAGGGTGAGGGTGAGGGTAAGGGTGAGGGTGAGGGTAAGGGTTTCGGTTAGGTAAGGTTCAGGGTTAATTTTAGGGTGAGGATTAGGTTGAGTTTGAGGGTTAGTGTGAGTGTTAGTGTTAAGTTGAGGGTTAGGGTTAGGATATGGGTGAGTGTTGGTGTTATGGCTATGTTTAGAGTGAGGTTTAGAGTTAGGGTGGGGTTAGGGGTCGGGTGATGGTGAGGGTTAGGGTGTGGGTGAGGGTTAGGGTTAAATTGAGTGTTAGGGTGACGGTGAGGGTTAGGTTGAATGTGAGGGTTAGGGTTAGGTTGAGGGTGAGGTTTATGGTTAGGGTGAGGGTTAGGGTGAGGGTTAGTGTGAGGGGGTAGGGTTAGGGTTAGGGTGAGGGTTAGGGTTAGTGTGAGGGTTAGGGTTACAGTGAGGGTAAGTGTTAGGTTGAGGGGTACGGTTAGGGATAGGGTGAGGGCTAGGGAGAGGGTGAGGTTTAGGTTGAGTGTGAGGCTGAGAGTTTCGGTAGGCAAGGGATAGGGTTAAGGTTAGGGTGAGGATTAGGAGAGGGGGAGGGTTAGGTAGAGGGTTAGTGTCAGGGTGAGTGTCAGGGTTAGGTTTAGGGTGAGGGGTAGGGTTAGGGTTAGGGTGAGGTTTAGGGTTAGTGTGAGGGTTAGGGTTAGCATTAGGGTTAGGGTTAGTGTGAGGATAAGGTTTAGTTTGAGGGTTAGGTTGTGGGTGAGGGTTAGGGTTATCATTTGTTTTAGGTTGGGTTAGAGTGAGGTTTAGGGTCAGGGGTAGGGTAATGGTTAGGGTGAGCGTTAGGGTTAGTGTGAGGGTTAGTTTTAGGGTTAGGGTTTGTGTGAGGATAAGGCTTAGTGTGAGGGTTAGTGTGAGAATGAGGGGTAGGGCTAGCGTTAGGTCTAGGTTAAGGGTTAGGGTAAGGGTTAGGGTTAGTGTTAGGGTTAGGGTGAGGGTGTGGGTTAGAGTTAGAGTTAGGGTTGGGTGAGGGTTCTGGTTAGGCTTAGGGTGAGAGTGAGGGTTCGGGTGAGGGTTCGGGTGAGGGTGAGGGTGAGGGTGTGGGTGACGGTTAGGTTTAGGGTTAAAGTGATGGTACTTTTTAGGATGAGGGTGAGGATTAGTGTTAGGGTGATGGTGAGGGTGCCGGTTAGTGTTAGGGTTAGTGTTAGAATTAAGGTTAGGGTTAGGGTTATTGTTATGGTGAGAGTAAGTGCTAGTGTAAGGTTTAGGGTGAGTGTGAGTGTTAGGGTTAGAGTTAGGGTTAGGGTTAGGGTTAGGGTGAGGGTTAGTGTTAGGGTGAGGGTGAGGTTAAGGGTTAGGGTTAGGGTTAGTGTGAGTGTTAGGATTAGGGTGAGGGTTAGGGATAGGGTTAGGGTTAGGGTGAGATTTAGGGCTGGAGTTAGGTTTAGAGTCAGGGCATGGGTAAGGCTTAGGGTGAGGGTTAGGTTCAGGTTGAGGCTTAAGGTAGGTTGAGTGTGAGGGTAAGTTTTAGGGTGATGGCTAGGGTTAGGTTTAGGAATACAGAGAGAGTTAGGGTTATGGTGATGGTGAGGGTGATGGTTAGGTTTAGGATTAGGGTTAGGGTTAGGGTGAGGTTTAGGTATAGGCTTAGGGTTAGGGTTAGGGTTAGGGTTAGAGTTAGGGTGAGGTTCAGTGTGAGGGTTAGTGTTTGGATTACAGTTAGAGATAGGGTTAGGGTGAGGGTTAGACTGAGGGGTAGGATTAGTGTTAGAGTGAGGGTAATGGGGATGGTAAAGTTTACAGTGAGGGTTAGGGTGAGGGTGAGGTTTAGGGATAGCATTAGGGTTAGTGTTAGGGTTAGGGTGAGGGTTAGTGTTAGAGTTAGGTTGAGGGTGATATTTAGGGTTAGCATTAGGGTTACGGTTAGGTTTATTTAGAGGGTTAGGTTTAGGGTAGGGTTAGGATTATGGTTAAGGTTAGGGTTAGGCTGATTATGGGGGTGAGGGTGAGGGTTAGGGTTAGGGTTAGGTTTATGGTGTGGGCTAGGGTGAGGGTTAGGGTGAGGGTGAGGTTTTAGGTTAGGAAAGGCTTAGGGTTAGGTTTACAGTGAGGATTAGTGTGAGGGTGAGGTTTAAGGTGAGGATTAGGGTTAGGGTGAAGATTAGGGTTAGGTTTAGGGTAAGGTTTAGGTTTAGGGTGATGTTTAGGGTGAGGGTGACGGTTAGGGTGAGGGTGAGGGTGAGGGTGAGGGTGTTGGTGAGGGTTAGGGTTAGGGTTAGGGGGACAGTGAGGTTTAAGGTGAAGGTGAGGATTATGGTTAGTTTTAGGGTGAGGGTTAGGGAAAGAATTAGGGTGAGAGGGAGGGTTAGGGTTAGGTTGAGGGTTAGGTTTAATGTGACGTTAGGGTTCGGTTAGGGTTAGTGTGAGGATAAGGGTTAGGGTGAGGGTTAGGGTGAGACTGAAGGTTCGGGTTAGCATTACGGTTTAGGTGAGATTTAGGGTGAGGGTTAGGGTGAGGGTTAGGTTTAGGGTGAGGGTTCAGGTTCGGGTGAGGGTGTGTGTTACAGTGTGGGTGAAGTTTAGGGTTAGGGTTATGGTTAAGGTGATGTTGAGTGTTAGGGTGAGAGTGAGTGTTAGGCTTACGGTGAGCGTTAGGGTTAAGGTTAGGGTTAGGCGAAATGTGAGGATTAGGGTTAGAGTTAGGGTTGGGATTAGGTGTACGGTTAGGCTGAGGGTGAGGGATAGGTTTAGGGTGAGGGTTAGCGTTAGGATTAGGGTTAGGCTGAGGTTTAGGGTGGGGGTTAGGGTTAGGGTGAGGGTGCATGTTAGGGTTTGCGTTAGGGTGAGGTTTAGGGTTAGGGTGAGGGCTAGGGATAGGGTTAGGGTTTGGGTGAGGGTCAGAGTTAGGGGTAGGTTTAGAGTTAGAGAGAGGGTGAGGGTTAGAGTTAGGGTTAGAATTAGGTGTACGGTTAGGCTGAGGGTGAGGGTTAGGTTTAG
Source organism: Dipodomys merriami (assembly GCF_024711535.1). Lineage (NCBI taxonomy): Eukaryota > Metazoa > Chordata > Mammalia > Rodentia > Heteromyidae > Dipodomys > Dipodomys merriami. The sequence goes on from NW_027202968.1 coordinate 32,896, forward strand.
CGTGAGGGTTAGGGTTAGGGTTAGGTTGAGGGTTAGGGTTAGGTTTAGGATGAGGGTTTGGCTGAGGGTTAGGGTTAGGGTGAGGGTGAGGGTTAGTGTTAGTGTGAGGGTTAGTGTTAGGGTTTTGTTTACAGTGAGAGTGAGGGTTAGGGTTAGGTTTAGGGTGAGGTGAGCGATAGGTTGAGGGTTTGGGTTAGGTTTAGTATTAGGGTGATGCTTAAGGTGAGGGTTAGTATTAGGGTTAGGGTTTGGGTGAGGGTTAGTGTTAGGGTTAGAGTTAGGATGAGGGTGAGGTTGAGGGTTAGCGTTTGAATTAGGGTTAGGTTTAGGGTTATGCTGAGGGTGAGGTTGAGGGTGAGGGTGAGTTTTAAGGTTTGGGTGAGGGTTAGGGTTATGGTTAGGGTTAAGGTGAGGGTGAGGGTTAGGGTTAGAGTTAGGGTTAGGATGAGGGGTAGGCTGAGCGTTAGGTTTAGGCTCAGGGTGAGGGTAAGGTTTAGGGTGATGGTGAGGGATAGGTTTAGGATTCAGGTTAGCGTTAGGGTGATGGTTAGGCTTAGGGTTAAGTTTAGGGTGAAGGATAAGGTGAGGGGTAGGTTTAGGGTTAGTGTTAGGGTGACAATTAGTGTTAGGGTGAGGGTAAGGGTGAGGGGCAGGTTTAGGTTTAGGTTTAGTGGGAGGGTAAGGGTTAGGGAGAAGTTTAAGGTGAGGGTGAGGATGAGGGTGAGGGTTAGTGTGAGGGTGATGGTTACCGTTAGGTTTAGATTTAAGATGAGAGTGAGTGTGAGGATTAGGTTTTGGATTAGGATTAGGTTTAGGTTTACTCTGAGGGTGAGGTTAAGGGTGAGGGTGAGTTTGAGGGTTAGGTTGAGAGTTAGGGTTAGGGTTAGGGTTAATGTTAGGGTGAGGGATAGGGTTAGGGTTAGGGTTTGGATCAGGATTTGGCTGAGGGTTAGGATTAGTGTTAGGGTGAGGATAAGGGTTAGGGTGAGGGTTATGGTGAGGGTGAGGGTTAGGGTTAGCTTAGGGTTAGGGTGAGGGTTAGGGTGAGGTTTAGGGTGAGGGTTAGGGTGAGGGTTAGTGTTAGGGTTAGGGATAGGGTTGGGTGAGGGAAAGTGTTAGGGTGAGTGTTAGTGTGGGTATGAAGGATATGGTTATGGTGAGGGTAAGGGTTAGGGCTAGGTTTAGGGTGAGGTTGAGGGTTAATGTTAGCATTAGGGTTATGGTGAGCATGAGGTTTAGCGTGAGGGTTATGGTTAGAGTTAGGGTTAGGGTGAGGGTTAGGCTGAGGGATAGGGTTAGGGTTATGTTTAGGGTAAGGGTTAGGGTTAAGTTTAGGGTAAGGGTGAGGGTGAGGGTGAGGGTTAGGGTTAGGGTTAGGATTAATTGCTAGGGTTAGGGTTAGCCTGAGTGTGGGGTTGAGGGTTAGGGTTAGGGTTATGTTTAGGGTTAGGGTTATGGTGAGGGTGAGGGTTAGAGTTAGGGTGTTGGTTAGGGTGAGTGTTAGGGTGACTGTGAGGGTTAGGGTTAGTGTGAGGGTTAGGTTTAGAGTGAGTGATAGGGTTATGGTTAGGGTTTGGGTGAAGGTTAAGTTTAGGGTTTGGGTTTAGTTTAGGTTGAGAGTTAGGCTGAGGGTTAGGTTTAGGTTTAGGGTGAGGATAAGGGTTAGGGTGACGGTGAGGCTTAGGATTTGGGTTAGGGTTAGTTTTAGTGTGAGGGTAAGTGATAGGGCTAGGGTTAGGGTGAGGGTTTTGGTTAGGGTTACGTTTAGAGTTAGGGTGAGGGTGAGGGTAAGGGTTAGGTTTTGTATTAGGGTTAGGTTTAGGGTTAGGCTGAGGGTGAGGTTGAGGGTGAGGGTGACGGTTAGGGTGAGGGTTAGGTTTAGGGTTAGGATGAAGGTTAGGCTGAGGTTTAGGGTTAGGGTTTGGTAAGGGTAAGGGTTAGGGTGAGAGTGAGGGTTAGGCTTAGGCTTAGGGTTAGGGTGCCGGTTAGGGTGACATTTAGTGTTAGTGTTAGGGTTAGGGTTAGAATGAGGGTTAGGGTGAGGGTAAGGGTTAGGGTTAGGGTTAGGTTGATGGTGATGGATGATGTTAAAATGAGGGTAAGTGTTAGGGCGAGGTTTAGGGTGAGGCTGAGGGTTAATGTTAGCATTAGGGGTATGGTGAGGGTCAGGGTTAGGGTGAGGGTTAGAGTTAGGGTTAGGGATAGGGTACGGATTAAGGTTAGGGTTAGGTTTAGGGTGAGGGTTAGGCTGAGGGGTAGGGTTAGTGTTAGTGTTAGGGTGAGGGTTAGGGAGTGGGTTAATGTTAGGGTTAGGGTTAGGGTGAGGTTGAGGGTGAGGGTTAGGATTAAGGTGAGGGTTATGGAGAGGTTGAGGTTTAGGGTTAGCATTAGGGTTAGGCTTAGGATTAGGGTTAGGGTGAGGGTGAGGGCTAGTGTTAGTATTAGGGTTAGGGTTAGGGTTAATGTGAGGATGAGGTTTAGAGTGAGGGTAAGGGTTAGGGCGAGGTTTAGGTTGAGGTTGAGGATTAATGTTAGCATTAGGGTTACTGGGAGGGTGAGGGTTAGGGTGAGTGTCATGGTTATGCTTTGGGATACAGTGAGGATTAGGGTTAGGGTTAGGTTTAGGGTGAGGGTAAGGGTGAGGGCTAGGGTTAGGTTTAACGTTACGGTGAGGGTTAGGGTTAGGGTGAGGGTTAGGATTAGGGTTATGTTCAGGTTGAGGTTGATAGTGAGGGTAACGGTTGGGTTGAGGATCAGAGTGAGGTTGATGTTTAGGGTTAGCATTAGGGTTAGGGTTAAGTTAGGGTGAAGGTTAGGATTAGGCTTACATTAGGGTAAGGGTTAGGGTTAGGGTGAGGGTTAGGCTTAGGGTGATTTTTAGGGTGACGGTGAAGGTTAGGGTTAGGGTGAGGTTGAGGGTCAGGGTGAGGTTGAGAGTGACGTTGAGGGTGAGGGTTAGGGTTACAGTTATGTTTAGGGTGAGGTGTGGGTGAGGGTTAGGGTTAGGGTGAGGGTTAGGGTGAGGTTTAGTGTTAATGTTTCGTGTAGGGTAAGGGTGAGGGTAAGGGTTACATTGAGAGTTATTTTGAGTGTGAGTGTTAGGGTTAGGGTGAGGGTAAGGGTTAGGATGAGGGTTATTGTGAGGGTTTGGGTTCGGGTTAGCATTAGGGTTAGGTTGAGGGTGAGGGTTTGTGTGAGGGTTAGGGTTACGTTTAGGGATAGGGTGAGGATTAGGGTTAGTGTGAGGGTGAGGGTCTGGGTAAGGGTTAGGGTTAGATTTAGGGTGAGGGTGAGGGTGAGCATTAGAATTAAGATTAGGGTTAGGGTTAGAGTTAGGTGAGATTGAGGGTGAGGGTTAGGGTTTAGGATAGAATTAGGGTGAGGGTGAGCATGACGTTTAGGTTTAAGATTAGGGTTAGGGTCATGGTGAGGGTTAGCGTGAGGGTGAGAGTGAGGCTTAGGCTTAGGGTTAGGGTGAAGTTTAGGTTTACGGTGAGGGCTATGGTCCGGGTGAGTTTTAGGGTGAGTGTGTGGGTGAGGTTGAGGGTTTCGGTTAGGTAAGGGTTATGTTTAGGGTTATGGTGAGGATTAGGGTGAGTTTGAGGGTTAGGGTGAGGCTCAGGGTTAGGGTGAGAGTTAGGGTTATGGTGAGGGTTATGGTTAGGGTTAGGTTGAGACTGAGGGTTAGGTGTAGGGTAAGGGTTAGGGTTAGTTTGAGGCTGAGGGTTAGGTATAGGGTAAGGGTTAGGGTTATGGTGAGTGTTAGGGTTAGGGTGAAGGTTAAGGTTAGAGTTAGGATTAGGGTTAGGGTAAGGGTTAGGGTGAGGGTGAGGGTTAGGGTTAGGTTTAGGGTGAGGGGTACGGTTAAGGTTAGGGAGAGGGTTAGGGTTAGGGTATGGGTTACGGTTAGTTTGAGGGTTAGGGTGAAGTTGAGTTTGAGGTTGAGAGTTAGGGTGAGGGTGATGGTGACGGTGAGGGTTAGTGTTAGGATTCGGGTTAGGGTTAGGGTGATAGTTAAGGTTAGGGTTAGGGTTAGGTTGAGATTGAGGGTGAGGATGAGGGTTAAGTTTAGGGTTAGGTTTAGGATTAGGTTGAGAATTAGGGGAAGGGTTAGGGTTAAGGTGAGCTTTAGGTTTAGGGTTAGGGTGAGGGTTAGAGTTAGGGTTAGGTTTAGGGTGAGGTTAAGTGTTAGGGTGAGGGTGAGGGTGAGGTTGAGGGTTAGGGTTAGGGTGAGTGTGAGTGTGAGTGTGAGGGTTAGGTTTAGAATTAGGGTTAGGTTTAGGGTTAGGCTCAGGTTGAAGGTATGAGTGAGGATCACCCTAGCACTCACGGCTAGGGTTAGGCTGAGGGTTAGGATGCTGGGTAGATTTAGGGTTAGAATTAGTGTGAGTGTTAGTTTTGAGTGTGAGGGTTACGGTTAGGGTTAGGGTTAGGGTGATGGTAAGTGTTAGAGTGTGGGTTAGGGTGAGAGTGAGGGTTAGGGTGATGTTTAAGCTGAAGGTCGATGTTAGAGAGAGTGAGAGGTTTTGGGTGTGGGTGAGGGTTAGGGTGTGGGTGAGGGTGAGGGTTAGGGTGAGGGTATGGGTTAGGGTCATGTTTAGGATGAGTGTGAGGTTTAGGGTGAGAGTTAGGGTTCAGGGAAGGGGAATTGTTAGGGTGTAGGTGAGGGTTAGGGTAAGGGTGTGGCTTAGGGTGACCGGGAGTGTTAGGGTTCAGGGGAGGATTAGGGTTAGGGTTAGTCTTTGGGTTTGGGTTCGGGTTAGGGTTAGGGTGATTGTTAGGGTGAGAGGTAGGATTAGTGTTAGGATGAGATTTAGACTTAGGGTGAGGGTTACGGTTAGGGTTAGGGTTAGGGTTAGGGTGAGTATAAGGGTTAGGGTGAGGGTTAGTGTGAGACTGAGGGTTAGGGCTGGGCTTAGGGTTAGGGTGAGGGTTAGGGTTAGGGTTAGGGTACGGTGAGGGTTAGGGTGAGTGAAAGGTTTAGGGTGAGGGTTAGGTTGAGGTTGAGGTATAGGGTTATGGTGAGGGTAAGGGTTAGGGCGACGGTTAGGGTGAGGTGGAGGGTTAGGGTTAGCATCAGTGTTAGGGTGAGGGTGAGCGTTAGGGTGAGGGTGAGGGGAAGGCTGAGGGGTAGGGTTAGGGTTAGGGTTAGGGTTAGGGTTAGGGTGATGGTTACATTTAGGGTTAGGGTGAGGGTGAGTGTTAGGTAATGGTTTGGGTAAGGGTTAGGGTGAGGGTGAGGGTTAGGGTTAGCATTAGGGTTTGGGTCAGATTGAGTGTTAGGGTGAGGTTGAGGGTTAGGGTTAGCATTAGGGTTACGGTTAGGGTTAGGGTGTAGGTTAGGTTTAGGTTTAGAGTGAGGGTGAGGGTCAGGGTTAGGGTTAGGATTAGGTTTAGGGTTAGGGTGAAGCTGAGGGTGAGGGTGAGGGTGAGGGTAAGCGTGAAGGTGAGTGTTAAGTTTAGCATTAAGTTTAGGGTGAGGTCGAGGGTGAGGGTGAGGGCTAGGGTGAGGGTTAGTGTGAGGGTTATGGTTAGTACTAGGTGAGGGTTAGGGTTAGGGTTAGTGTAAGGATAAGGGTTAGGTTGAGGATTAGGGTGAGAGTGAGTGTTAGGGTTAAATTAAGGGTTAGGGTGAGGGTTAAGGTAAGGGTTAGGGTTAGGATTAGGGTGAGGGTGAGTTTTAAAGTTAGGTTTAGGGTGAGGGTTAGGGTTGGGGTGAGGGTTAGGGTTAGGGTTAGGGTGAGGATGAGGATTCAGGTTAGGGTGAGTGTGAATGTTAGGGTGTTGGTGACGTTTAGGGTTAGGGTGAGGGTGATGCTGAGGTTTAGGCTTAGGGTTAGTGTGAGGATAATGGTTAGGGTGAGGATTAGGGTGAGTGTGAGTGTTAGGGTTAGCATAAGGTTTAGGGTGAGGGTTAGGGTTAGGGTTAGGGTAAGGATTAGGGTTAGGTAAGGGTTAGGGTTAGGCTTAGGGTTAGGGTTAGGGTTAGGGTTAGGGTGAGTGTTAGGCTTAGGGTTAGGGTTAGGGTGAGGGTTAGGGTTAAGTTTAGGGTTAGGGTAAGGTTAGGGTTAGCATGAGGTTTAGGGTTAGGGTGATGTTTAGGGTGACGGTGCGGGTTAGGGTGAGGGTGAGGTTGAGCGTGAGGGTTAAGGTGAGGGTGAGGGTGAGTGGGAGGGTTACGGTGAGGGTTAGGTTTAGGGTGAGGGTAAGAGTTAGGGTTAGGGTAAGGGTTAGGCTGAGGGTGAGGGTGAGGGTGAGGTTAGGTAAGTGTTAGGGTTAGGTTTAGGGTGAGGATTAGGGTGAGGGTGAGGGTTAGTGTTAGGTTGAGTGTTAGGGTTAGGGTTAAGGTGAGTGTTAGGGTGAGAGGTAGGGTTAAGGTTAGGATGAGGTTTAGGCTTAGTGTGAGTGTTCCGGTTAGGTTTAGGGTTAGTGTGAGGATAAGCGTTAGGGTGAGTGTTAGGTTGAGACTGATTGTTAGGGTTAGCGTTAGGGTTAGTGTGAAGGTTAGATTGGGGGTTAGGGTGAGGGTTAGGGTTCAGGTTAGGGTTGGGTGATGGTTAGGGTGAGGGTAAGTGTTAGGTTTAGGTTGAGAGTGAGGGTGAGGGTAAGGGTTAGGGTTAGGGTCAGGGTTAGGTTGAGGGTGTGGTTTAGGATTTGCCTTAGGGTTAGGGTTAGGGTTAGGTTGAGTGTTAAGTTTAGGGTTAGGGTGCAAGTTAGGTTTAGGGTTAGAGTGAGGGTGAGGGTCAGGGTTAGGGTTAGGATTAGGTTTAGTGTTAGGGTGAGGCTGAAGGTGAGGCTGAGGGTGAGGGTGAGGGTGAGGGTGAGGGTTAAGTTTAGGGTTAGATTTAGGGTGAGGGCTAGGGTGAGGGTGATGTTTTTGTTTAGGATAGGTCTAGGGTTAGGTTTAGGGTGAGGATTAGTGTGGGGTTGAGGTTTAAGGTGAGGGTTAGGGTTAGGGTTAGGGTGAGGGTTAGGGTTAGGGTGATGGTTAGGGTTAGGGTAACGTTTAAGGTTTGGGGGAGCGTAAGGGTTAGGATGACATTTAGTGTGAGGGTGAGGGTTAAGGTTAGGTTTAGGATTAGGATGAGTGTTAGGGTGAGGGTTAGTGTTAGGGTTAGGGTGAAGGTTAGGGTGAAGTTTAGGTTTAGGGTTTGGGTTAGGGTGAGGGTTAGGTGAGAAGGAGTAGGGTGACGGTTAGGGGGAGGGTGAGGGATAGGGTTATGGTGAGGGTAAGGTTTAGCCTGAGGCTTAGGTTGTGAATGAGCATTTGTGTTAGCATCAAGGTTGGGTTGAGGGTGAGGGTTAGTGTTAGGCTGAGGGGTAGTTTTAGGGTTAGGGTGTGGGTGAGGGTGAGGGTTAAGGCTAGACTTAGGGTGAGCATGAGGGTTAGGTTTAGAGTTAGGGTGAGTGTGAGTGTGAGGGTTAGGTTTAGGATTAGGCTTAGGGTTAGGGTTAGGCTGAGGTTGAGGTTATGAGTGAGGGTGAGGTCTAGGTTTAGGGGTAGAGGTAGAGTTAGGGTTAGATTTAGGGTTAGTATTAGAGTTAGGGTTAGGATTAGGCTGAGGTTGAGTGTGAGGGTGAGGGTGAAGGTGAAGTTTAGGGTTAGAGTTAGGGGTAGAGTTAGGGTTAGGTTGAGCGGTAGGATGAGGGTGAGGTTTAGGGTTTGCGTTAGTTTTAGGGTGAGGTTTAGGGTGAGAGTTGAGTCTTAGGGTTAGGGTTAGGGTGAGGGTGTGGGTTAGGGTTAGTGTGAGGGTGAGGGTCTGTGTAAGGGTTAAGGTTAGGCTTAGATTTAGGATGAGTGTGATGGTGAGGGTTAGAATTAGGATTAGGGTTAGGGTTAGAGTTAGGTGAGAGTGAGGATGAGTGATAGGGTTTGGGTGAGAATTAGGGTGAGGGTGATCATGAGGGTTTGGGTTAGGATTAGGGTTAGAATTATGGTTAGGGTTAGGGTGAGAGTGAGGGTGAGGCTTAGGGTTAGGTTTAGGTTTAGGGTTGGTGTGAGGATCAGGGTTAGGGTGAGAATTAGGGTGAGGGTGAGAAGGAGGGTGAGGGTTAGGGTGAGCTTTAATGTTAGGGTTAGGGTGAGTTTTAGGGTTACGGTGAGAGTTAGGGTTAGGGTTAGGTTGAGGCTAAGGTTTAGGCTGAGGGTTAGGGTAGGTTTAGGGTAAGGTTTAGGTTTAGGGTGAGGGCTATTGTGAGGGTGAGTGTTAGGGTGAGTGTGAGGGTGAGGTTGAGGGTTTTGGTTAGGTAAGGGTTAGGGTTAGGGTTAGGGTGAGGATTAGGGTGAGGATGAGGTTTAGGTTGAGTGTTAGGTTGAGGGTGAGGGTTAGAGTGAGGGTGAGGGTGAGGGAGAGCATGAGGGTTCGGGTGAGCGTGAGAGTTCGGGTGAGGTTGAGGGTTCGGTTGTGGGTCAGGGTTAGGTTTAGGGTGAGGTATAGGGTGACGGTGAGGGTTAGGGTGAGGGTGAGGTTTAGGATTGGGGTTAGGGTGAGGGTTAGGTTTAGGGTGATTGTTAGGGTGAGGGGTAGGGTTAGGGTTAGGCAGAGGGTTAGGGTTAGGGTGAAGGTTAGGGTTAGTTTGAGGGTTAGGGTGAAGGTGAGTTTGAGGTTGAGGTTTAGGGTGAGGGTGATGGTGACGGTGAGGGTTAGGGTTAGGATTCAGGTTAGGGTTAGGTTGAGAGTTAGGGTTAGGGTTAGGTTTAGGATGAGGTTGAGGGTGAGGGTTAGGGATAGGGTTAGGGTTAGGTTTAGGATTAGGTTTAGGTTTAGGGTAAGGGTTACGGTTAGGGTTAGGGTGAGCGTTAGGTTTAGAGTTAGGGTGAGTGTTAGGGTTAGGGTTATGTTTAGAGTGAGGTTTAGGGTTAGGATTAGGGCGAGGGTGAGGGTTAGGTTGAGGAGTAGGGTTAGGTATAGGGTAAGGGTTAGGGTTAGGGTGAGGGTTAGGTTTAGGATTAGGGTGAGGGTGAGGGTTAGGGTTAGGGTTAGGGTAAGGGTTAGGTTTAGGGTGAGGGTTAGTTTTAGGTTTAGGTTTAGCGTGAGGGTGACGCTGAAGGTTAGGGTTAGGGTTAGTGTGAGGATCAGGGTTAGGGTGAGGATTAGGGTGAAGGTGAGGGTTAGGGTTAGCATAAGGTTTAGGGTGAGGGTTAGGGTTAGTGTTAGGGTTAGGGTAAGTGTTAGGGTTAGGGTAAGGGTTAGTGTTAGGCTTAGGGTTAGGGTTATGGTTATGGTTAGGGTCAGGGTTAGGCTTAGGGTTAGGTTTAGTGTGAGGGTTAGGGTTAAGTTTAGGGTTAGGGTAAGGTTAGGGTTAGCGTTAGGTTTAGGGTTAGGGTGATGTTTATGATGATGTTGAGGTTTAGGGTGACGGTGAGGTTGAGCGTGAGATTTAGGGTGAGGATGAGTAGGAGGGTGACGGTGAGGGTTAGGGTTAGGGTTCGGGTGAGGTTGAGGTTTAGGGTTAGCATTAAGGTTAGGGTTAGGGTTAGGCTGAGGTTTAGGGGTAGGGTTAGGGTTAGGGTGAGGTTCAGGGTGAGGGTGATGGTGAGGGTGAGTGTGAGGTTTAGGCTGAGGTGTAGGGTGAGGGTTAGGGATAGGGTGAGGATTAGGGTTAGGGTGAGGTTTAGGGTGAGTGTTAGGTTTAGGGTTAGTGTGAGCGTTAGGGTGAGGGTTTGGGTTAGGGTTTGGGTGAGGTTGATGTTTAGGGTTAGCATTAAGGTTAGGGTTAGGGTTAGGCTGAGGTTTAGGTGTAGGATTAGGTTTAGGGTGAGATAGAGGGTGAGGGTGAGGTTGAAGGTGAGTGTGAGGTTTAGGCTGACGTTTAGGGTTAGGTTTAGGGATAGGGTGAAAATTACGGTTAAGGTTAGGTTTAGGGTGAGTGTTAGGCTGAAGGGTAGGTTTAGGGTTAGTGTGAGGGTTAGGGTGAGGGTTAGGGTTAGGGTTAGCATTAGGGTGAAGTTGAGAGTGAGGGTAAGTTTTAGGGTGATTGTTAGGGTGATTTTGATGTTTAGGGTTAGCATTAGATTTAGGGTTAGCCTTAGTCTGAAGTTTAGGGTTAGGATTAGGGTTGGGGTGAGGGTGAGGGCTAGTGTTAGCATTATGGTTAGGTTTAGGTTTAGGATTAGGGTTAGTGTGATGGTTAGGGTTAGGGTAACGGTAAGGATGAGGGTAAGGGTTAGGGTTACGGTAAGGGTGAGGGTCAAGGTTAGGTTTAGAGTTAGGATTAGGGTTAGGGATAGGGTTAGGCTGAGGGTGGGGGTGAGGTTGAGGGTGAGGGTTAGGGTTAGGGTTAGTTTTAGGGTGAGGGCTAGGGTGAGGGAGAGGTTTAGTGTGAGGGTTATGTTGAGGAAATGGGTTTAGGTTAGGAAAGGCTTAGGTTTAGGGTTAGCGTCAGGATTGGGGTGAGGCTGAGGTTTAAGGTGAGGATTAGGGTTAGGGTGAGGATTAGGGTTAGGGTTAGGGTGAGGGTGAAGATTAGGATGATGTTTAGGGTGAAGGTGAGGGTTAGGGTGAGGGTGAGGGCTAGGGTGTAGGTGAGGGTTAGGGTTAGGTTGAGGTCTAGGGTTAGGCTTAGGGTTAGGGTGAGGTTTAGTTTTAGTGTGAGGGTGAGTGAGAGGGTTAGGTTTAGGATTAGGGTTAGGTGTAGGGTTAGGCTTAGGGTGAGGGTGAGGGTCAGGTTAGGATTAGGATGAGGTTTAGGGTTATGGTTAGGGTTAGGGTGAGGGTGAGGGTTAGGGTAAGAGTGATGTTGAGGGTGAGGGTTAGGTTTAGGGTGAGGGATAGGGTTATGGTTAGGGTTAGGCTGAGGGTGAGGGTGTGGGTTACGGTGAGGGTGATGGTGAGGTTGAGAGTGAGGGTGAGGATTAGCGTTTGGGTAAAGGTTAAGTTTAGGGTTTGGGTTAAGGTTAGGTTGAGGGTTAGGGTTAGAGTTAGGATGAGGGTTAGGCTGAGGGTTAGGTTTAGGGTTAGGGTGAGGGTGAGGGTTAGGGTGAGGGTGAGACTTAGGATTAGGTTTAGGGTTAGTTTTAGGGTGAGGGTAAGGGATAGGGTTAGGCTTAGGGTGAGGGTTTTGTTTAGGGTTAGGTTTAGAGTTAGGTTGAGGGTGAGTGTTAGGGTTAGGTCTTGTATTAGGTTTAGGGTTAGTGTTAGGCCGAGGGTGAGTTTGAGGTTGAGGGTGACAGGGTGAGGGTTAGTGTTACGGTTAGGGTTAGGATGAGAGTTAGGCTGAGGATTAGTGTTAGGGTTCGTTAAGGGTAAGGGTTAGGGTGAGAGTGAGGGTTAGGTTTAGGCTTAGTGGTAGGGTGATGGTTTGTGTGAGGTTTAGTGTTAGTGTTAGGGTTAGGGTTAGAGTGAGGTTTAGCGTGAGGGTAAGGGTTAGGGTGAGGGTTAGGCTGATGGTGAGGGATAGGGTTAAGGTGAGGGTAAGGGTTAGGGCGAGGTTTAGGGTTAATATTAGCATTAGGGGTAAGGCGAGTGTTTGGGTTAGGGTGAGGGTTAGTGTTAGTGTTAGAGACTGGGTGAGTATTAGGTTTAGGGTGACGGTTAGGCTGAGGGGTAGGGTTATGGTTAGTGTTAGGGTGAGGGTTAGGGTGTTGGTTTATGTTAGGGTTAAGTTTAGGTGAGGTTGAGGGTGAGGGTAAGGGTTAGTGTGACAGTTATGGTGAGGTTGAGATTTAGGGTTAGGATTAGGGTCAGGTTTAGTGTTAGGGTTAGGGTTAGGATTAGGTTTAAGGTGAGAGTGAGGGCTAGTGTTAGTATTAGGGTTCGTTTTCAGGTTAGGGTGAGGGTGAGGTTTAGGGTGAGGGAGATGTTTAGGTTGAGGGTTAGGGTGAGGGTGAGGGATTTGGTTAGGAAAGGCTTAGGGTTAAGGTTAGGGTGAGTATTAGGGTTTGGGGTGAAATTTAACTTGAGGATTAGGGTTAGGGTGAGTATTAGGTTAAAGGTTAGGGTTAGGGTGATGTTTAGGGTGAGGGTGATGTTTAGGGTGAGGGTTAGGATGAGGGTGAGGGTGAGGGTGTAGGTGAGGGTTAGGGTCACGGTGAGGGTCATTCTGAAGGTGAGGGTTCGGGTTCGGTTTAGGGTTAGGGTGAGTGTTAGGGTTAAGGGTTAGGGTGAGGGGTAGGGTGAGGTGTAAGGTGAGGGTTAGGGTTAATGTGAGGGTTAGGGTTAGGGTTAGTGTGAGGATAAGTGTTAGGGTGAGAGTGAGGGTTAGGTTTAGCGTTAGGGTTAGGGTGAGGTTTATGGTGAGGGTTAAGTTGAGGGTTAGGGTTAGTATGAGTTTGAGGGTTAGAGTTAGGTTCAGGTTGAGGATTAGGGTTAGGGTGAGTTTTAAGGTAGTGTTAGGGTTAGGGTGAGGGTTAGGATGAGGGTGAGTTTCAGGTTGTGGGTGACGGTTAGTGTGAGGGTGAGGGTTAGTGTTATGGTGAGGTTTATGTTAGGGTTAGGGTTATGGTGAGGGTAATGGTTAGGATGAGGTTTGAAGTGAGGGTGACAGTGAGGGATAACGTTAGATTTAGGGTGAGGGTTAGGGTGAGGGTTAGGTTTCAGGTTAGGTTGGGTGAGGGTGAGGGTTAGAGTTAAGTTTAAGCTGAGGGTAAGGATTAGGGTGAGGGTTAGCGTGAGGGTGAGGGTTAGGGTTAGGTTGAGGGTTAGGGTGAGCGTTAGGGTAAGGGTTAGATTTGGATTAGGGTTAGGGTGAGGGTTAGGGTGAGGTTTAGTTTTAGTGTTAGGGTTAGGGTAAGGGTTAGGGTGAGGGTAAGGGTTAAAGTGAGGTTCAGGGAGAGGGTGAGTGTTAGGGATAGCATTAGGGTTAAGCTTAGATTTAAGGTGAGGGTTAGTATGAGGGTTAGGCTTACTGTGAGGGTGAGGGTTAGGGTTAGCATTAGTGTTAGGGTTAGGGTTAGGCTGAGGGTTAGGGTTAGGGTTAGGATGAGGGTGAGTGTTAGGGTTAGGGTTAGGGTGAGGGTGAGGGTTAGGTTTAGGATTAGGCTTAGGTGTAGGGTCAGGCTTAGGGTGATGGTGAGGGTGAGGGTCAGAGGTTTAGTGTTATGGTTATGTTTATGGTTTGGGATAGGGTGAGGGTTACAGTGAGGGTGATGGTGAGGGTGAGGGTGAGGGTTAGTTTTAGAGTGAGGAATAGGGTTATGGTTAGGGTTAGAGTGAGGATGAGTGTGAGGGTTAGTGTGAGTGTGAGGGTGAGGTTGAGGGTGAGGTTTAGGGTTAGGGTGAGGGTTAGGATTAGGGTTAGGTTGAGGGTTAGGATGAGGGTTAGGGTTAGGATTAGTGTTAGGGTGGGGGCCAGCATGAGGGTGAGGTTTAGGGTTAGTGTGAGGGTGAGCTTTAGGGTTAGGATTAGGGTGAGGGTGAGGTTTAGTGTTAGAGTTAGTGTTAGGGTGAGGGTTAGGGTTAGGGTTAGTGTTAGGGTTAGGGATAGGGTGAGGGTTAGGGTTAGGTTTAGGGTTATGGTTATGGTTAGGATTAGGATTAGTGTTAGGGTGAGGGTGAGTGTGAGGATTATCTTTAGGCTTAGGGTTAGGCTGAGGATGAGGGTTAGGCTGAGTGTTATGTTTACGTTTACGTTTACGTTTATGTTTACGTTTAGAGTTAGTGTTACTGTGAGGGTTAGTGTTATGGTGAGGGTGTGGGTGAGGGTTAGAGTTAGGGTGATGATTAGGGTTATGGTCAGGTGAGGGTTAAGATGAGGGTTAGGGTTAGTGTGAGGGTTAGTGTTAGGGTTATGGTTAGTGTTAGGTTTTGGGTAAGTTTTAGGGTGAGGGTTAGGGTTAGGGTAAGGATTAGGGTTAGGGTTAAGGTGAGGGTGAGGGTTAGACTGAGTATTAGTATTAGGGTTAGTGTGAGGTTTAGAGTGAGGATGAGGGGTAGGGTTAGGATGAGGGCTAGGGTGATGGTGAGGGTTAGGGATAGGGTTAGGTTGAGGTTGAGGGTTAAGTGTGAGGGTTAGCGTTAGGATTAGGGTTAGTTTTAGGGTGAGGGTAAGTGTTAGGGTGAAGGTTAGGGTTAGGGTGAGAGTTATAGTTAGGGTAAGGATTAGTATTTGGGTTAGTGTTATTTTTAGGTTTAAGGTTAGGGTTATGGTTACGGTGAGGGAGAGGGGGAGGGTTAGGGTTATTGTTAGCGTGAGGGTTATGTTGTGGTTTAGGGTTGGGGTTAGGTTTAGGATTAGGGTTTTGGTGAGGGTGAGGGTGAGGGTTAGGGTTAGGCTGAGGCTTAGACTTAGAGTTAGGCTGAGGGTGAGTGTCGGGATGAGGATTAGGTTTAGGGTGATGGTTAGGGTTAGGGTTAGATTACGATTAGGTTTAGGGTTAGGATTAGGTTTAGGGTGAGGGCTAGGGTGAGGGTGAGGGTTAGGTTTAGGGTTAGGGTGAGTGTTAGGGTTAGAGTGAGTGTTAGGGTTAGTGTGAGGGTTAGTGTTAGTGTGAGGGTTAGTGTTAGGGTTAGCGTTAGTGTTAGGGTGAGGGTAACTGTTAGGGTGAGGGTTAGGGTTAGGGTGAGGCTTATGGTTAGAATGAGGGTTAGAGTTATGGTTAGGGTTATTGTTTGGGTTAGGGTTAGGGTTAGGATAAGGGTTAGGGTTAGGATTAGGGTTAGGGTGAGGGCTAGGGTGATGGTGAGGGTTAGGGTTAGGGATAGGCTTAAGCTTAGGTTAGGGCTGAGGCTGAGGTTGAGGTTGAGTGTTAGAGTTAGCGTGATGGTTAGGTTTAGGGATAGGGTGAGTGTGACAGTAAGGTTAAAATTGAGGGTTAGGTTTAGGGTGAGTGTTAGGGTGAGGATTAGTGTTAGGGTTAGTGTGAGGGTTAGATTGAGTATTCGTGTTAGGGTTAGTGTGAGGTTTAGGGTGAGCATGAGGGGAAGCGTTAGGGTGAGGGCTAGGGTTAGGGTGAGGATTAGGGATAGGGTTAGTTTGAGGTTTAGGGTTAAGTTGATGGTTAGGGTTAGTGTGAGGGTTAGTGTTAGGATTAGGGTTCGTTTTTGGGTGAGGGTAAGTGTTAGGGTGAGAGTGAGTGTTAGGGTGAGAGTTATGTTTAGGGTTAGGATTAGTATTAGGATTAGGGTTATTTTAGGATTAGGGTTAGGTTTATGGTTACGGTGAGGGTGAGGGTTAAGGTTAGAGTTAGGTTGAGGTTTAGGTTTAGGGTTATGGTTAGAGTTAGGGTTAGGTTGAGGGTGAGGTTTAGGTTTAGATTTAGGGTTAGAGGAGGGTTAGGGTGAGGGTTAGGTTTAGGGTTAGGGTTAGTGTTAGGATTAGGGTTAGGGTGAGGGTGAGTGTGAGGGTTAGGTTTAGGTTTAGGCTTACGCATAGGGTTAGGCTGAGGGTGAGGCTGAAGGTGAGGGTTAGAGTTAGGGTGAGGGTTAGGGTTAGGGGTAGGTTGAGGTTTAGGATGAGGTTTAGAGTTAGGATTAGGGTTAGGATGAGGGCAAGGGTGAGGGTGAGGTTTAGAGTTAGCATTAGGGCGAGCATTAGGATTAGGCTTAGGTTTAGGGTTAGGGTGATGTTTAGTATGAGGGTGAGTGTAAGGATTAGGGTTAGGGTTATTGTTAGTGTTATGGTTAAATTTAAGTTCACAGTGAGGGTGAGACTGAGGCTGAGGTTTAGGGTTAGGGTAAGGGTGAGGGTTAGGGTTAGGGTTAGGGTGAGGCTTGGGTTAGGTTTAGGGTTACGGTGAGGGTGAGCATTAGGGTTAGGGTTAGGGTTACGGATATTGTTAGGGTTAGGGTTAGATTTACGGTGAGGTTGAGGGTGAGGGTGAGGTTGAGGGTTAGGGTTAGATTTAGGGTGAGTGTGAGGTTTTGGGTTAGAGTTAGGTTTAGGGCGAGGGTAAGGGTGAGGGTTAGTGTTAGGTTTAGGTTTCGGGTGAGGGTTAGGTTGAGGTTTAGGGTTAGGGTTAGGGTTAGGTTGAGGATTAGGGTTATGGTGAGGGTGAGTGTGATGGTTAGGGTTTGGGGTATTCTTAGACTTACGGTTAGGCTGAGAGTGAGGGTTGGGATGAGGATTAGGTTGAGGGTGATGGTTAGGGTTAGGGTTATGTTTAGGGTTAGGATTAGGGTTAGGGTTAGGATTAGGTTTAGGTTGAGAGTGAGGGATAGGGTTAGGTTTAGGCTTAGGGTTAGGGTTAGGCTGAGGCTCTGGGTGTGGGTGAGGGTTAGGGTTAGGGTGATGCTTAGGGTTACAGTCCGGGTGAAGGTTAGGATGAGGCTGTTGGTGAGGGTGAGGGTAAGGGTTAGGGTGATGCTTAGGGTTACATTCCGGGTGAAGGTTAGGATGAGGGTTAGGGTTAGGGTGAGTGTTAGTGTCAGTGTTAAGGTAAGGGTAAAGTTGAAGTTTAGGCTGAGAGTGAGGATTACAGTAAGGGTGAGGGTTAGGGTTAGGTTGGGGGTTAGGGTTAGGGTTAGGGTGAGGGTGAGGTTAAGATTGAGGATTAGTTTTAGGGTTTGTGTGAGGTTTAGGGTGAGGATGAGGGTTAGGGTTAGGGTGAGGGCTAGGGTGAGGGTGAGTGTTAGGGATAGGGTGAGGGTGAGGTTTAGGGTTAGGGTGACAATTTGGATTAGTTGGAGGATTATTGTTATTGTTAGGGTTAGTGTTAAGGTGAGGGTAAGTGTTAGGGTGAGGGTTAGAGTTAGGTGAGGGTTATGGTTAGAATGAGGGTTAGAGTTAGGTTTAGGGTTATTGTTAGGGTTAGGGTTAGGGTTACAGTTATGGTGAGGGTGAGGGTTAGGGTTAGGTTTAGGGTGAGGTTTATGTTTAGGGATAGGGTTAGAGTTAGGGCTAGGGTGAGGGTTAGGGTTAGGGTTAGTGTTATGGTTAGGGTGAGGGTGAGGGTGAGGGTTAGGGTTAGGGTTAGGGTCACGATTAGGTTTAGGGTTAGGATGAGGTTTAGGGTTAGGGTTAGGGTTTGGGTGAAGGTGAGGGTGAGATTTAGTGTTAGAGTTAGGGTTAGGGTGAGAGTTAGTGTGAGGGTTAGTGTTAGTGTTGGTTTTAGGGTTAGGATGAGGGTGAGGTTTAGGGTTAGGGTGAGGATTAGGATTAGGGTTAGTGTTAGGGTGAGTGTTTGGGTTAGACTTAGGGTTAGGGTAAGGCTAAGGGTTAAGCTGAGGGTGAGTGTAAGGGTGAGGGTTTGGGTTAGGGTGCGGGTTAGGGTTATCTTTAGGGTGAGAGTTAGGGTTCGGGTTATTTTTAGGGTTTGGGTGAGGGTTAGGGTTCAGGTTACAGTGATGGTGAGTGTTAGGGTTAGGATTAGCGTTAGGGTGAGGGTTAGGGTTAGGGTTAGGGTTAGTGTTAGGATGAGGATTAGGGTTAGGATTAGCGTTAGGGTGAGGGCTAGGGTGAAGGTGAGGGTTAGGGTTAGCGTTAGGGTGAGGTTTAGGGTGAGGGTTAGTGTGAGGGTGAGGGTTAGGATGAGGGTTAGGGTTATGGTGAGTGTGAGGGTTAGAGTTTGGGTGAGGGTTAGGGTTAGAATGAGGGTTAGGGTGAGTGTGATGGTTAGGATTAGGGTTAGTGTTAGGATTATTGTTAGTGTTAAGGTTATGGTTACATTTGCAGTGAGGGTGAGGCTGAGTGTGATTGTTAGGGATAGGATTAGTGTTAGGGTTAGGTTTAGGTTTAATTTTAGTGTTATTGTTAGCTTTAGGGTTACAGTTACGGACAGGGTGAGGGTGAGGGTAAGGTTGGAGTTTAGGTTTAGGGTTAGGGTGAGGTTTAGGGATAGGATTAGGATTAGGGTTAGGGTGAGTGTGAGGTTTAGGGTTAGAGTTAGGGTTAGGGGGAGGGTTAGGTTGATGGTTAGGGTTAGGGTTAGTGTTAGGTTAGGTTTAGGGTTAAGGTTACTGGGACACTTAGGGTTAGAGTTAGGGTTAGGGTTAGCATTAGAGTTTCGCTGAGGGTGAGTCTGTGGGTTAGGGTTAGGTTTAGGGTTATGCTTAGGTTTAGGCTGAGGGTGAGGTTGAGGGTGAGGGTTAGGGTTATTGTGAGGGTAAGGATTAGGGTTAGGGTGAGGGTTATGATGAGGGTTAGGGTTAGGATTAGGGTTAGGGTGAGGGCTAGCGTGAGGGTGAGGATTAGGGTTAGGTTTAGGGTGAGTTTTAGGGTTAGGGTTAGGGTCAGGGTGAGGTTTAGTGTTAGAGTTAGTGTAAGGGTGAGGGTTAGGGTTAGTGTTAGGGTGAGTGTTAGTGTTAGTGTGAGGGTTATGGTTATGGTTAGGTTTAGGATTAGGGTTAGGGTGAGGTTGAGTGTTAGGGTTAGTGTTAGTCTTAGGGTTAGGCTGAGGGTGAGGGTGAGAGTTAGGGTTAGGGTGTGGGTGAGGGTTAGGTTTAGGGTGATGCTTAGGGTTATGGTCAGGGTGAGGATTAGGATGAGGGTTAGGGTTAGTGTGAGGGTTAGGGTGAGGGTGACAGTATGAGTAAAGTTGAGGGTTAGGCTGAGAATGAGGATTACGGTAAATGTGAGGGTTAGGGTTAGGGTGAGGGTTACCGTTAGGGTTAGGCTGAGGGTGTGGTTTAGCTTAAGGATTAGTTTTAGGGTTAGTGTGAGGTTTAGGGTGAGGATGATAGTTAGGGTTAGGGTGAGGGCTAGGGTGAGGGTGAGGGTTAGGGTTAGGGTTAGGGTGAGTGTTAGGGTTAGGGTGATGTTTAGGGTTATTGTGAGCGTTAGTGTTAGGGTTAGCGTTAGTGTTAGGGTGAGGGTAAGTTTTAGGGTGAGGGTTAGGGTTAGGGTGAGGCTTATGGTTAGAATGAGGGTTAGGGTTAGGGTTAGGGCTATTTTTTGATTTAGGGTTAGGGTTAGGCTGAGGGTAAGGGTTAGGATTAGGGTTAGGGTGAGGGCTAGGGTGAGGGTGAGTGTTAGGGTTAGGGTTAGGCTTAGGCTTAGGTTTAGGCTGAGGCTGAGGGTGAGGTTGAGGGTTAGGCTTAGCGTGATGGTTAGGTTATGGTTGGGCTGAGGTTTTGTATGAGGGTTAGGATTAGGGTTAGGGTTAGGGTGACAGTAAGGTTAAAGGTGAGGGCTAGGTTTAGGGTGAGGGTTAGGGTGAGGATTAGGTTTAGGGTTAGAGTGAGGGTTAGATTGAGTATTAGTGTTAGGGTTTGTGTGAGGTTTAGGGTGAGGATGAGGGGTAGGGTTAGGGTGAGGGCTAGGGTGAGGTTGAGGGTTATGGATAGGGTTAGTTTGAGGTTTAGGGTTAAGGTGATGGTTAGGGTTAGTGTGAGGGTTAGTGTTAGGATTAGGTTTCGTTTTAGGGTGAGGGTAAGTGTTAGGATGAGGGTGAGTGTTAGGGTGAGAGTTATGGTTAGGGTTAGGATTATTTTTAGGATTAGGGTTATTTTAGGGTTAGGTTTAGGGTTGTGGTTATGGTGCGGGTGAGGGTGAGGGTTTGGGTTAGGTTTAGGGTGAGGTTTAGGTTTAGGGTTATGGTTAGAGTTAGGGTTAGGTTGAGGGTGAGGTTTAGGTTTAGATTTAGGGTTAGGGGGAGGGTTAGGGTTAGGATTACGGTTTGGGTTAGTGTTAGGTTTACGGTTAGGGTGAGGGTTAGTTTGAGGGTTAGGTTTAGGGTTAGGGTTAGGTTGAGGATTCGAGTTATGGTGAGGGTGAGGGTGAGGGTGTGGGTTAGGGTTAGGGTTAGGCTTAGGATTAGGGTTAGGCTGAGTGTGAGGTTGGGGATGAGGATTAGGTTTAGGGTGATGGTTAGGGTTAGGGTTAGGTTTAGGGTTAGGATTTGGGTTAGGGTTCGGATTAGGGTTAGGGTGAGGGCTAGGTTGAGGGTGAGGGTTCGGGTTAGGTTTAGGCTTAGGGTTAGGGTTAGGCTGAGGCTGTGGGTTAGGGAGAGCGTTAAGGTTAGGGGGATGCTTAGGTTTACAGTCCGGGTGAGGGTTAGGATGAGGGTAGGGTTATGGTGAGGGTTAGGGTGAGGTTGCCAATAAGGCTAAATGTGAAGGTTAGGCTGGGGTTTGGGTGAGGTTTAGGGTTCAGGTTACAGTGATGGAAAGGGTTAGGGTTAGGTTGAGGGTTAGGGTTAGGATTAGGGTTAGGGTGAAGGTTAGGGTTAGGGTTAGGGTTAGTGTTAGGATGAGGATTAGGGTTAGGGTGAGGGCTAGGGTGAGGGTGAGGTTTAGGGTTAGGCTTAGGCTTCGGTTTAAGTTGAATCTGAGGGTGAGTTTGAAGGTTAGGGTTAGCATGATGGTTAGGGTTATGGTTATTCTGCGGGTGTGGATGAGGGTTAGTGTTAGGGTGAGGGTTATAGTGAGGGTGACAGTAAGGGTAAATGTGAGGGTTAGGGTTCGGGTGAGTGTTAGGGTGAGGATAAGGGTTAGGGTTAGGGTGAGGGTGAGGTTTAGATTGAGTATTAGTCTTAGTATTAGTGTGAGGTTTAGGGTGAGGGTGAGGGGTAGCATTAGGGTGAGGGCTGGGGTGAGGGTGAGGGTTAGGGATAGGGTTAGGTTGAGGTTTAGGGTTAAGATGATGGTTAGGGTTAGTGTGAGGATTAGTGTTAGCATTAGGGTTAGTTTTAGGTTGAGGGTAAGTGTTAGGGTGAGGGTTAGGGTTAGGGTGAGAGTTATGGTTTCTGTTAGGATTAGTGTTAGGGTTAGTGTTATTTTTAAGGTTAGGGTTTGGCTTATTGTTACGGCGAGGTTGAGGGTCAGGATCAAGGTTACGGTTAG
This sequence comes from Dipodomys merriami, assembly GCF_024711535.1. Lineage (NCBI taxonomy): Eukaryota > Metazoa > Chordata > Mammalia > Rodentia > Heteromyidae > Dipodomys > Dipodomys merriami. The sequence goes on from NW_027202968.1 coordinate 53,553, forward strand.
GCTGAGGTTTAGGTTTAGGGTTATGGTTAGAGTTAGTTTTATGTTGAGGGTGAGGTTTAGGTTTAGAGTTAGGGTTAGGGGGAGGGTTAGGGTTAGGGTTAGTGTTAGTGTTAGGATTAGGGTTAGGGTGAGTGTGAGGGTTAGGGTTAGGGTTAGGCATAGGCTTAGGGTTAGGCTGAGGGGGAGGGGGAGGGGGAGGGTTAGGGTTAGGGTGAGGGTTAGGGTTAGGGTTAGGGTGAGGGTTAGGATGAGGTTTAGGGTTAGGATTAGGGTTAGGTTGAGGGAAAGGGTGAGGGTGAGTTGTAGAGTTAGCATTATGGCGAGGTTTATGATTAGGGTTAGGGTTAGGGTTAGGGTGAGGGTTATGTTTAGGGCTACTTTGAGGGTGAGGGTTAGGGTTAGGGTGAGGGTTCGGGTTAGGGTTAGTGTGAGGGTGAGGGTTAGGATTAGGGTTAGGGTTATTGTTAGTGTTATGGTTAAGGTTAAGTCTGCAGTGAGGCTGAGGCTGAGGGTGAGGTTTAGGGTTAAGGTTAGGGTGAGTTTTAGGTTTAAGGTTATGGTTAGGGTTAGGATGGGGGCTTGGGTTAGGGTTAGGATTACGGTGAGGGTGAGCGTTAGGGTTAGGGTTAAATTTAGGATTAGTGTTATGGTTAGGGTTACAGTTACAGTGAGGGTTAGGGTGAGGGTGTGGTTTAGTGTTAGGGTTAGGTTTAGGTTGAGGGTGAAGTTTAGGGTTAGAGTAAGGTTTAGGGAAAGGTTTAGGGTAAGGGTTAGGGTTAGGATTAGTGTTAGGGTTAGGGTTAGGTTGAGGGTTAGGTTGAGGTTTATTGTTAGGGTTAGGGTTACTTTGAGGATTAGGGTAATGGTGAGGGTGAGTGTGAGGGTTAGGGTTAGGGTTAGGCTAAGGCTTAGAATTAGGCTGAGAGTGAGGGTGGGGATGAGGATTAGGTTTAGGGTGATGGTTAGGGTTAGCGTTAGGTTTAGGGTTAGGATTGGGGTTAGGGTAAGGATTAGGGTTAGGGTGAGGGCTAGGGTTCGGGTTCGGGTTAGGTTTAGGCTTATGGTTAGGGTTAGGCTGAGGCTGTGTGTGAGGGTGAGGGTTAGGGTTAGGGTGATGCTTAGCGTTACATTCAGGGTGAGGGTTAAGATGAGGGTTAGGGTTAGGGTGAGTGTTAGGGTGAGATTGACGGTCAGGGTAAAGGTGAAGGTTAGGCTGAGAGTGAGAATTAACGAAAGGGTGAAGATTAGGTTTAGGTTTAGGGTTAGGGTTTGGGTTAGGGGGAGGGTGAGGTTAAGATTGAGGATTAGTTTTAGGGTTAGTCTGAGGTTTAGGGTGAGGGTGAGGGTAAGGGTTAGGGTGAGGGCTAGGGTGAGGGTGAAGGTTAGGGTTAGGGTGAGGTTTAGGGTTAGGGTGATGATTAGGGTTAGTGTGAGAATTAGTGTTAGGGTTAGGGTTAGTTTTAGGGTGAGGGTGTTAGGGTGAGTGTTAGGGTTAGGCTGAGGTTTAGGTTGAGGTTTATTGTTAGGGTTAGGGTTAGGTTGAGGATTAGGGTTATGGTGAGGGTGAGTGTGAGGGTTAGGGTTAGGGTTAGGCTTAGGCTTAGGGTTAGGCTGAGAGTGAGGGTGGGGATGAGGATTAGGTTTAGGGTGATGTTTAGTGTTAGGGTTAGGTTTAGGGTTAGCATTGGGGATAGGGTTAGGATTAGGGTTAGGGTGAGGGCTAGGGTTAAGCTTATGGTTAGGGTTAGGGTTAGGGTTAGGGTTAGGCTGAGGCTGTGTGTGAGGGTGAGGGTTAGGGTTAGGGTGATGCTTAGGGTTACAGTCAGGGTGAGGGTTAGGATGAGGGTTAGGGTTAGGCTGAGTGTTAGCGTGAGGTTTATGGTAAAGGTAAAGGTTAAGGTTAGGCTGAGAGTGAGGATTACGGTAACGGTCAGGGTTTGGTTTAGGTTGAAGTTTAGGGTTCTGGTTAGGGTGAGGGTGAGGTTAAGATTGAGGATTAGTTTTAGGGTTAGTCTGAGGTTTAGGGTGAAGGTGAGGGTTAGGGTTAGGGTGAGGGCTAGGATGAGGGTGAGGGTCAGGGTTAGGTTTAGGTTGAGGGTTAGGGTGACAATTAGGGTTATTGTTAGGATTAGTGTTAGGGTTAGGGTTAGTGTTAAGGTGAGGGTAAGTGTTAGGGTGAGGGTTAGCTATAGGGTGAGTGTTATGGTTAGAATGATGATTAGGGTTAGGTTTAGGGTTATTGTTGGGGTTAGGGTTAGGGTTACAGTTAAGGTGAGGGTGAGGGTTAGGGTTAGGTTGAGGGTGAGGTTTATGTTTAGGGTTAATGTTAGAGTTAGGGTTAGTGTGAGGGTGCGGTTTAGGGTTAGAATTAGTGTTATTGTTAGGGTTAGGGTGAGGGTTAGTGTGAGGATTAGAGTTAGGCTTAAGCTTAGGTTTAGGCTTAGGCTTAGGCCGAGTGTGAGGGTGAGGGTTAGGGTTAGGGTTAGGGTGAGGGTTAGTGTTAGGGTTAGGGTCAGGGATAGGGTGAAGTTTAGGGTTAGTTTGAGCGCTAGGTTGATGGTTAGTGTGAGGTTTAGGGTTAGGGTTAGGGTTATGGTGAGGGTAAGGGTTAGGGTTAGGGTTAGGTTTAGTGTTATTGTTAGGGTTAGGGTTAGAGTTACGGTGAGGGTGAGGGTGAGGATCCGGGTTAGGGTTAGGATGAGGTTTAGGGTTTGGGTTAGGGTTAGGATGAGGGTGAGGGTGAGATTGAGTGTTAGAGTTAGGTTTAGGGTGAGAGTTAGTGTGAGGGTTAGGGTTAGGGTTAGTTTTAGGATTAGGTTGAGGGTTAGGATGAGGGTGAGTGTTAGGGTTAGTGTTAGGATTAGGATTAGGGTTAGTGTTAGGGTGAGTGTTTGGTTTATGCTTAGGGTTAGGGTTAGGCTAAGAGTTAAGCTGAGGGTGCGGGTAAGGGTGAGAGTTAGGGTTAGGGTTTGGGTTAGGGTTAGCGTTAGGTTGAGGGTTAGGGTTCGGGTTAAGTTTAGAGTTTGGGTGAGGTTTAGGGTTCAGGTTACAGTGATGGTGAGGGTTAGAGTTAGGTTGAGGGTTAAAGTTAGGATTAGGGTTAGTGTGAGGATTAGGGTTAGGGTTAGGGTTAGTGTTAGGATGAGGATTAGGGTTAGGGTGAGGACTAAGTTGAGGGGGTGGGATAGGGTTAGTGTTAGGGTGAAGTTTAGGGTTCGGGTTAGGGTGAGGTTGGGTTAGGATGAGGGTTAGGTTTATGCTGAGGATGAGGGCTAGAATTACTGTGAGGGTTAGGGTCAGGAAGAGGGTTAGGGTTAGGATTAGGGTTAGTGTTAGGATTATTATTAGTGTTAAGTTTATGGTTACATTTGCAGTGAGGGTGAGGCTGAGGGTGAGGGTTAGGGATAGGATTAGTGTTAGGGTTAGGTTTAGGGTTTGGATTAGTGTTATTCTTAGTGTTAGGGTTAGTGTTATGGTCAGGGTGAGGGTGAGGGTAAGGCTGGGTTTTAGGGTTAGGGTTAGGGAGAGGATTAGGGTTCGGGTTAAGATTAGGGTTAGGGTGAGTGTGAGGTTTAGGGTTAGAGTTAGGGTTAGGGGGAGGGTTAGGGGGAGGGTTAGCTTTAGGGTTAGGGTTAGTGTTAGGATTAGGGTTAGGGTGAGGGTGAGAATGAGGGTTACGTTTAGGGTTAGGCTTACACATAGGGTTAGGCTGAGGGTGAGGCTGAAGGTGAGGGTTAGAGTTCGGGTTAGGGTTAGCATTAGGGTTACATTGAGGGTGAGTGTGTGGGTTAGGGTTAGGTTTAGGGTTAGGGTTAGGGTTAGGCTGAGGGTGAGGTTGTGGGTGATAATTAGGGTTATGGTGAGGGTTAGGATTAGGGTTAGGGTGAGGGTTATGATGAGGGTTAAGTTTAGGATTAGGTTTAGAGTGATGGCTAGTGTGAGGGTGAGATTTAGGGTTAGGGTTAGGGTGAGCTTTAGGGTTAGGGTTAGGGTCAGGGTGAGGTTTAGTGTTACAGTTAGTGTTAGGGTCAGGTTTAGGGTTAGGGTTAGGTTGAGTGTTAGGGTTAGTGTGAGGGTTATGGTTATGGTTAGGATTAGGATTAGGGTTAGGATGAGGGTGAGTGTTCGGGTTAGGTTTAGACTTCGGCTTTGGCTGAGGTTGAGGGTGAGGGTTAGGGTTAATGTGTGGGTGAGGGTTAGAGTTAGGGTGATGCTTAGGTTACAGTCAGGGTGAGGGTTAGGATGAGTGTTAGGGTTAGTGTGAAGGTTAGGGTGAGGGTGACAGTAAGGGTAAAGTTGCGGGTTAAGCTGAGAATGAGGATTATGGTAAATGTGAGGGTTAGGGCAAGGGTGAGGGTTAGAGTTAGGGTTAGGTTGAGGGTGTGTTTTAGGTTAAGGATTAGTTTTAGGGTTAGTGTGAGGTTTAGGGTGAGTATGATAATTATGGTTAGGGTGAGGGCTAGGGTGAGTGTGAGGGTTAAAGTTAGGGTTAGGGTGCATGTTAGGGTTACGGTGATGATTAGGGTTAGTGTGAGGGTTAGTTTTAGGGTTAGGGTTAGTGTTAGGGTGAGGGTAAGTATAAGGGTGAGGGTTAGGTTTAGGGTGAGGGTTATGGTTAGAATGAGGGTTAGGGTTAGGGTTAGGGTTATTGTTAGGTTTAGGGTTAGGGTTAGGATGAGGATTAGTGTGAGTGCTAGGGTGAGGGTTAGGGTTAGGGTTAGGGATAGGCTTAGGCTTAGGTTTAGGCTTAGGCTGAGGGTGAGGTTGATGGTTAGGGTCAGCGTGATGGTTAGGGTTACGGTTAGGCTGAGTTTAAGGATGAGGGATAGGGTTAGGGTTAAGGTTAGGGTGAGGGTGACAGTAAGGGTAAAGGTGAGGGCTAAGGTTAGGGTGAGGGTTAGGGTGAGGATTAGATTTAGGGTTAGGGTGAGGGTGAGGGTTAGATTGAGTATTAATATTAGGGTTAGGGTGAGGGCTAGGGTGAGGGTGAGGGTTAGGGATAGTGTTAGGTTGAGGTTTAGGGTTAAGGTGATGGTTAATGTTAGTGTGAGGGTTAGTGTTAGGATTAGGGTTAGTTTTAGGGTGAGGGTAAGTGTTAGGGTGAGGTTTAGGGTTAGGGTGAGAGTTATGGTTAGGGTTAGGATTAGTGTTAGGGTTAGGGTTATTTTTAGGGTTACGGTTAGGCTTATGGTTAAGGTGAGGGTGAGGGTGAGGTTTAGGGTTAGAGTTAGGGTGAGGTTTACGTTTAGGGTTATGGTTAGAGTTCGGGTTAGGTTTAGGGTGAGGTTTAGAGTTAGGGTTAGGGAGAGGGTTATGGTGAGTTTTAGGGTTAGGGTTAGGGTTAGGGTTAGAATAAGGGTTAGGGTGAGGGTGAGTGTGAGGGGTAGGTTTAGGGTTAGGCTTAGGCATAAGTTTAGGCTGAGGGTGAGGGTGAGGGCAAGGGTTAGGTTTAGGGTTAGTGTTAGCGTTAGGGTTAGGTTGAGGGTTAGGATGAGGGTTAGGATGAGGGCAAGATTGAGGTTGAGGGTTAGAGTTAGCATTATGGCGAGGTTTAGGATTAGGGTTAGGTTTAGGGTTAGGGTGAGTGTTAGGGTTAGGGTTACTGTGAGGGTGAGGGTTAGGTTTAGGGTGAGGGTTAGGGTTAGGGTTAGAGTGAGGGATATTTTTAGTGTTATGGTTAAGGTTAAGTTTAGAGTGAAGGTGAGGCTGAGGGTGAGATTTAGGGTTAGGGTTAAGGTGAGGTTTAGGGTTAGTGTTAGGGTTAGGGTTAGTGTGAGGGTTAGGGTGAGGGTGAGGTTTAGGGTTAGAGTTAGCATTACTGTTAGTGTTATGGTTAGGGTGACAGTGTTAGGGTTAGGGTTAGGCTTAAGCTTAAGTTTAGGCTTAGGCTTAGGCGGAGCTTGAGGGTGAGGGTTAGGGTTTGATTTAGTGTGAGGGTTAGGGTGAGGGTTAGGGTTAGGATGAGGTTTAGGGTGAGGGTGAGGGTTAGGATTAGGGTTAGGGTTAGGGCTAGGTTGATAATGAGGTTTAGGGTTAGAGTTAGGATTAGGGGGAGGGTTAGGTTGAGGTTTAGGGTTAGGGTTAGTGTTAGGGTGAGGGTTAGGTTGAGGTTTAGGGTTAGGGTTAGGGTTAGGATTAGTATTAGGTTTAGGGTGACGGTGAGTGTGAGGGTTAGGGTTAGGGTTAGGCTTAGGCTTAGGGTTAGGCTGAGCATGAGGATGGCGGTGAGGATTAGGGTTCGGGTGATGGTTAGGTTTAGAGTTAGATTGAGGGTTATGATGAGGGTTAGGGTTAGGATTAGGGTTAGGGTGATGGCTAGGGTGAGGTTGAGGGTTAGGGTTATTTTTAGCCTTAGGCTTAGGGTTATTCTGAGGCTGACGTTGAGGGTGAGTGTTAGGGTTAGTGTTAGGGTTAGGGTTAGGGTGAGGGTTAGTCTGAGGGTGATTGCTAGGCTGGTCATTAATGACAGGGTTAGGATTAGGGATAGGTTAGTTTTAGGATTAGGTTTAGATTGAGGGTGAGTGTGAGGGTTAGGGTTAGGGTTAGGCTTAGGCTTAGGGTTAGAGTGAGTGTTAGGTTTAGGGTTCGGTTTAGGCTGAGAGTGAGGGTTAGGGTTAGCGTGAGGGTGAGGGTGAGGTTTAGGGTTAGGGTTAGTGTGAAAGATAGGGTTATGATGAGGGTTATGGTTAGAGTGAGGTTTAGGGTTATGTTTAGGCTTAGGGTGAGGTTAATATGAGGGTTAGGTTTAGGGATAGGGTTAGGTTTAGGATTAGGTTTAGATTGAGGGTGAGTGTGAGGGTTAGGGTTAGGGTTAGGGTCAGGCTTAGGGTTAGAGTGAGTGTTAGTGTTAGGGTTTGGTTTAGGGTGAAGGTGAGGGTTAGGGTTAGGGTTAGGGTGAGGGTGAGGGTGATGGTAAGGGTTAGGGTTAGTGTGAAAGTTATGGTTATGGTGAGGGTTATGGTTAGGGTGAGGGTAAGGGTTAGGATTAGGCTTAGGGTGAGGGCTATGGTGAGAGTGAGGTTTAGGTTTAGGGTTAGGGTGAGTTTTAGGGTGAGGGTGAGTTTTAGGGTTAGGGTTAGGGTGAGTTTTAGGGTTATGGTTAGGGTTAGGGTTAAGGCGAGTTTGTGGGTTAGGGTTAGATTTAGGGTTAGGGTGAGAGTTAGGGTGAGGGTTAGGGTTAGTGTTAGAGTTAGGGGCAGGGTTAGGATGAGGGTTAGGGTGAGGGTGAGGGTTAGGGTAAATGTTAGGATTAGGATTAGGGTTAAGGTGAGGGTGCATGTTTGTGTTAGTGTTAGGGTTAGGATTAGGTGTAGGGTGAGGGTGACTGTTAACTTTAGGTTTAGGTTTAGAGTGAGGGTTAGGGTGAGGGTTAAGGTGAGGGTTAGGGATAGGATTAGCGTTAGGGTATGTGCTAGGATGAGTGACAGTGTTAGGGTTAGGGTTAGAGTGAGATTTATGGTGAGGGTTAGGTTTAGGGTTAGTGTTAGGTTTAGAGTTGGTGTTCGGGTTAGGATTAGGTTTACGGTGACTGTGGGTGTGACAGTTAGGGTTAGGGTTATTGTTAGACTTAGGGTTAGGCTGAGGCTGAGGGTGAGGCTGAGGGTTAGATTTAGGATGAGATTTGGTTTAGGTTTAGAGTGAGGGTTAGGGTGAGGGTTAGGGTTAGGATTAGTGTTAGGGTATGTCCTTGTGTGAGGATTAGGGTTAGGGTTACTTTAAGTTTAAGGTTTAGCACTAGGTTTAGGGTGAGAGTTAGGGTTAGGGTGAGGGTTTGGGTTAGGGTTAGAGTTACTGTGAGGGTGAGTTTTAAGTTTAGGTTTAGGGTTATTGTTATTCTTAGGGTGAGGGTTAAAGTTAAGGTTAAGGTTAAGGTAAGAGTGAGGGTGTGGGTGATGTTGATGGTTAGTTTTAGGGTTAGGATGAGGTTTAGAGTTAGGGTTAGTGTTAGGGTGAGGGTGAGGTTTAGGGTTAGTGTTAGGTTTAGGGTTAGGGTTAGTGTGAGTGTTAGGGTTACGTTTAATATTATGGTTAGGGTTATGGTGAGGGCTAGTGTGAGGGTGAGGATTAGGGTTAAGGTTACGTTTAGGCTTAGTGTTAAGCTGAGGGTGGGGGTGAGGGAAAGGGTTAGGCTTAGGGTTAGGCTGGGGGTGAGAGTGAGGGTTAGGTTTAGGGTGAGGGTGAGTTTTAGAGTTAGGGTTAGCGTTAAGGTGCGGGTTAGTGTGAGGGTTAGGGTTAGGGTTAGTTTTACGGTTACGGGGACAGTGAGGGTGACTGTGATGGTTAGGCTTAGCCTTAGGCTTAGGCTTATGCTTAGGCCGAGCTTGAGGGTGAAGGTGAGGGTGAAGTTTAGGGTGATTGTTAGGGTTTTAGGGTTAGGGTGAGGGTTAGGGTTAGTGTTAGGGTGAGTTTAGGTTTAAGATTAGGGCTAAGGTGAGTGCTAGGGTGAGGGTGAGGGTAAGGGTTAGAGTTAGGGTGCGGTTTAGGGATAGGGATAGGTTTAGGGTTAGGATAAGTGTTAGGGTGAGGATTACGGTGAGGGTGAGGGTTAGGGTTAGAGTGAGGGTTAGGGTTAGGGTGAGGGTGATGGTGAGGGTTACATTAGGGTTAGGGTTAGTGTTATTGTTAGTGTTATGGTTAGGTTTAAGTTTACAGTGAGGGTGAGGCTGAGGGTGAGGGTGAGGTTTAGGGTTAGGGTGAGGTTTAGCTTAGGGTTAGGGTAAAGATTAGGGTGAGGGTTTGGGTTAGTGTTAGGATTAAGTTGAGGGTGAGTGTTAGGTTAAGGTGATGGTTATTGTTATTGTTAGGGTTAGGGTTAGAATTACGGCGAAGGTGAGGGTGAGTGTGAGGGTTAGGGTTAGGGTGAGGTTTAGGGTTAGGGTTAGGTTTAGGGTGAGGGAGAGGGTGAGGTTTAGGGTTAGATTTAGGGTTATGGTGAGGTTTAGGGTGAGGTTTAGGGTTAGGGTTAGTGTTAGGGTTAGGGTTAGGGTGAGGGTTAGGATGAGGGTGAGGGTTAGGGTGAGGGTTAGATTTAGGGTTAGGATTAGGATTAGGGTTAGTGTTAGGGTGAGTGTTTGGGTTAGGCTTAGGGTTAGGGTTAGGCTTAGTGTTCAGCTGAGAGTGAGGGTGAGGGTGAGGTTTAGGGTTAGGGTTTGGGTTAGGCTTAGCGTTTGGGTGAGAGTTAGGGTTAGGGTGAGATTTAGGATGGGGATTAGGGTTAGGATTAGCGTTAGGGTTAGGGTGAGGGTGAGGGTTAGGATGAGGGTGATATTTAGGATTAGGGTTAGAGTGAGGGTTAGGATGAGTTTTAGGGTTAGATTTAGGGTTAGGTAAGGGATATGGAGAGGATTAGGGTTAGGGTTAGTGTTAGTTTTAGGGTTAGGGTGAGGGTTAGTGTTAGGTTGAGGGTAACTATTAGGGTGAGGGTTAGGGTTATGGTGACGGTTATGGTTACAATAAGGGTTAGGGTTAGGTTTAGGGTTATTGTTAGGGATAGGGTTATGGTTATTGTGAGGGTTAGGGTTAGGTTTAGGGTGAGGTTTATATTAAGGGTTAGGGTTAGAGTTAGTGTTAGGGTGAGGGTGAGATTTAGGGTTAGAGTTAGCGTTAGTGTTAATGTTAGGGTTAGGGTGAGGGTTAGTGTGAGGGTTAGGGTTAGGGTTAGGGTGAGTGTTAGGATGAGGTGTAGGGTTAGGATTAGGGTTAGGGTGAGCGCTAGGGTGATGGTTAATGTGAGGGTTAGTGTTAGGGATAGGGTTAGATTTAAGATTAGGTTTAGTTTGAGGGTAAGTGTGAGGGTTAGGGTTACGGTTAGGGTTAGGGTTAGAGTGAGTGTTAGGGTTAAGATTTGGTTTAGGGTGAGGTTGAGGGTTAGGGTTAGGGTTAGGGTCATGGTTAGGGTGAGGTTTAGGTTTAAGATTAGGGCTAGGGTGAGTGCTAGAGTGAGGGTGAGGGTTAGGGTTAGAGTGAGGGTGCGGTTTAGGGATAGGTTTAGGTTTAGGGTTAGGGTGAGTGTTAGGGTGAGGGTTACGTTGAGGGTGAGGGTTAGGGTTAGGGTGAGGGTTATGGTTAGGTTGAGGGTGAAGGTAAGATTAGCGTAGGGTTATTGTTATTGTTAGTGTTATGGTTAGGTTTAAGTTTACGGTGAGGGTGAGGCTGAGGGTGAGGTTTAGCTTAGGGTTAGGGTAAAGGTTAGAGTGAGGGTTTGGGTTAGTGTTAGGATTAAGGTGAGCGTGAGTGTTAGGGTTAAGGTGATGGTTATTGTTATTGTTAGGGTTAGGGTTAGAATTACGGCGAAGGTGAGGGTGAGTGTGAGGGTTAGGGTTAGGGTGAGGTTTAGGGTTAGGTTTAGGTTTAGGGAGAGGGTGAGGGTGAGGTTTAGGGTTAGATTTAGGGTTAGGGTGAGGTTTAGGGTTAGGGTTAGTGTTAGGGTTAGGTTTAGGATGAGGGTTAGGATGAGGGTGAGGGTTAGGGTGAGGGTTAGAGTTAGTATTAGGATTAGGATTAGGGTTAGTGTTAGGGTGAGTGTTTGGGATAGGCTTAGGGTTAGGTTTAGGCTTAGCGTTAAGCTGAGAGTGAGGGTGAGGGTGAGGTTTAGGGTTAGGGTTTGGGTTAGGATTAGCATTTGGGTGAGAGTTAGGGTTAGGGTGAGATTTAGGATGGGGATTAGGGTTAGGATTAGTGTTCGGGTTAAGGTGAGGGTGAGGGTTAGGATGAGGGTGATGTTTAGGATTAGGGTTAGAGTGAGGGTGAGGGTGAGTTTTAGGGTTAGATTTAGGGTTAGGTAAGGGATAGGGAGAGGTTTAGGGTTAGTGTTAGTGTTAGTTTTAGGGTTAGGGTGAGGGTTAGTGTTAGGTTGAGGGTAACTATTAGGGTGAGGGTTAGGGTTATGGTGACAGTTATGGTTACAATGAGGGTTAGGGTTAGGTTTAGGGTTATTGTTAGGGATAGGGTTACGGTTATTGTGAGGGTTAGGGTTAGGTTTAGGGTGAGGTTTATATTAAGGGTTAGGGTTAGAGTTAGTGTTAGGGTGAGGGTGAGGTTTAGGGTTAGAGTTAGCGTTAGTGTTAATGTTAGGGTTAGGGTGAGGGTTAGTGTGAGGGTTAGGGTTAGGGTTATGGTGAGTGTTAGGATGAGGTGTAGGGTTAGGATTAGAGTTAGGGTGAGCGCTAGGGTGATGGTTAATGTGTGGGTTAGTGTTAGGGCTGGGGTTAGGTTTAAGATTAGGTTTAGATTGAGGGTGAGTGTGAGGATTAGGGTTAGGGTTAGGGTTAGGGTTAGAGTGAGTGTTAGGGTTAAGATTTGGTTTAGGGTGAGGTTGAGGGTTAGGGTTAGGGTTAGGGTGAGGGATAGGGTGAGGTTTAGGTTTAAGATTAGGGCTAGGGTGAGTGTTAGGGTGAGGGTGAGGTTTAGGGTTAGAGTTAGGGTGCGGTTGAGGGATAGGTTTAGGTTTAGGGTTAGGGTGAGTGTTAGGGTGAGGGTTACGTTGAGGGTGAGGGTTAGGGTTAGGGTGAGGGTTATGGTTAGGTTGAGGGTGAAGGTAAGATTAGCGTAGGGTTATTGTTATTGTTAGTGGTATGTTTAGGTTTAATTTTACAGTGAGGGTGAGGCTGAGGGTGAGGGTTAGGTTTAGGGTTAGGGTGAGGTTTAGGTTAGGGTTAGGGTAAGGGTTAGGGTGAGTGTTTGGGTCAGGTTTACGATTATGGTGAGGGTGAGTGTTAGGTGTAGGGTGAGGGTTAATGTTATTGTTATGGTTAGGGTTAGAGTTACGGTGAAGGTGAGGGTGAGTGTGAGGGTTAGGGTTAGGGTGAGGTTTAGGGTTAGGGTTAGGGTTACTGTTAGGGTTAGGGTGAGGGTGAGGGTTAGGATGAGGTTGAGGGTTAGGGTGAGGTTTAGAGTTAGGGTTAGGATTAGGATTAGGGTAAGTCTTAGGGTGAGTGTTTGGGTTAGGCTTATGGTTATTGTTAGGCTTAGCGTTAAGCTGAGGGTGAGGGTGAGGGTGAGGATTAGGGTTAGGGTTTGGGTTAGGGTTAGCGTTTGGGTGAGATTTAGTGTTAGGGTTAGGGTGAGAGTTAGGATGAGGATTAGGGTTAGGATTAGTGTTAGGGTTAGGTTGAGGTTGAGGTTTAGGATGAGGTTGATGTTTAGGATTAGGGTTAGTGTGAGGGTGAGGGTGAGTTTTAGGGTTAGAGTTAGGGTTAGGGTAAGGGATAGGGTGAGGTTTAGGGTTCGGGTTAGTGTTAGGTTTAGGGATAGGGTGAGGGTTAGTGTTAGGGTGAGGGTTAGGTTTAGGGTTAGGATTAGGATTAGGGTTAGTGTGAGGATGAGTTTGAGGGTTAGGGTTAGGGTTAGGTTTAGGCATAGGGATAGGCTGTGGGTGAGGGTTAGGGTTAGGGTGAGGGTGCGGTTTAGGGTTAGAGTTAGTGTTAAGTTGAGGTTTAGTGTGAGGGTTAGTGTTAGGGTTAGTGTTAGGGTTAGGGTTAGGGTTAGGTTGAGGGTTAGGGTTAGGGATAGGGTTAGGTTTAGAATTAGGTTTTTGGTGAAGTTGACTGTGAGGGTTATGGTTAGGCTTCGGGTTAGGTTTAGGGTGAGGTTTTTGTTTAGGGTTAGGGTTAGAGTTAGGGTTAGGGTGAGGGTGAGGTTAGGGTTAGAGTTAGCGTTAGTGTTTGTGTTAGGGTTAGGGTGAGGTTTACGGTTAGGATAAGGGTTATTATGAGTGTTAGATTTAATATTAGGATTAGGGTTAGGGCTAGCATGAGAGTTTGGGTTCGGGTTAGGGTTAGGGAGAGGTTTGGGGTTAGGATTAAGTTTAGGCATAGGGTGAGGGTTAGGGTTAAGGTTATGATGAAGGTGAGGGTTAGGGTAAGGTTGAGGGTTAGGGTTAGGTCGAGGTTTAGGGTGAGGTTTAGGGTTAGGGTGAGGGCTAGGGTGAGGGTGAGGTTTAGGGTTAGGGTGAGGTTTAAGGTTAGAGTGATGGTTAGGGTTAGTGTGAGGATTAGTGTTAGGGTTAGTGTTAGTGTTAGGGTGAGGGTAAGTGTTAGAGTGAGGTTTAGGGTTATTTTGACATTTATGGTTACAATGAGGGTTAGGGCTACATTTAGGGTTATTGTTAGGGTTAGGGTTAGGGTTTCGGTTACTGTGAGGGTGAGGGTTACGGTTCGGTTTAGGGTGAGGTTTATATTAAGGGTTAGGGTTAGAATTCGGGTTAGGGTGAGGGTGTGGTTTAGGGTTAGAGGTAGTGTTAGTGTTAGTGTTAGAGTTAGGGTGAGGGTTAGTGTGATGATTAGGGTTAGGCTTAAGCTTAGGGTTAGGTTTAGGTTGAGAGTTAGGATTAGGGTTAGGGTGAGTGTTAGGGTGTGGTGTAGTGTTAGGATTAGGGTTAGGGTGAGCGCTAGGGTGATGATTAATGTGAGGGTTAGGTTTAGGGATAGGGTTAGGTTTAGGATTAGGTTTAGATTGAGGGTGAGTTTGAGGGTTAGTGTTAGGGTTAGGCTTAGGCTTAGGGTTAGTGTGAGTGTTAGGGTTAGGGTTTGGTTTAGGGTGAGGTTGAGGGTGAGGGTTAGGGTTACGGTTAGGTTGAGGGTGAGGGTGAGTGTTAGGGTTAGGGTGAGGACTAGGGTGAGGCTGAGGGTTAGGGTTTGGGTGACGTTTAGGGTTAGTGTGAGGATTAGTGTTAGGTTTAGGGTTAGGGTTAGTGTTAGGGTGAGGGTTAGGGTTAGGGTGAGGGTTAGGGTTAGGTTTAGGGTTATGGTTAGAATGAGGGTTAGGGTTAGGTTTAGGATTATTGTTAGGGTTAGGGTTAGGGTTAGGGTTTCACTGAGGGTGATGGTTAGGGTTAGGTTTAGGGTGAGGTTTTTGTTTAGGGTTAGGGTTAGAGTTAGGGTTAGGGTGAGGGTGAGGTTTAGGGTTAGAGTTAGCGTTAGTGTTTGTGTTAGGGTTAGGGTGACAGTTAGTGTGAGGGTTAGGGTTAGGCTTAAGCTTAGGTTTAGGCTTAGGCTTAGGCGGAGCATGAGGGTGAGGGTTAGGGTTAGGGTTAGTGTGAGGGTTAGGGTGAGGGTTAGGGTTAGGATGAGATTTAGGGTGAGGATGAGGGTTAGGATTAGGCTTAGGTTTAGGATCATTATTAGTGTTAAGGTTATGGTGACGTTTGCAGTGAGGGTGTGGCTGAGGGTGAGGGTTAGGTATAGGATTAGTGTTAGGATTAGGATAAGGGTTAGGATTAGTGTTATTGTTAGGGTGAGGGTTAGAGTTACATTGAGGGTGAGGGCGAGGGCAAGGGTGAGGGTTAGCATTAGGATTAGGGTGAGGTTTAGGGCTAGGGTTAGGATAAGGGTTAGGATGAGTGTGAGGTTTAGGGTTAGAGTTAGGGTTAGGGGGATGTTTAGGGTGAGAGTTAGGGTTAGGGTTAATGTTAGGGTTAGGGTTAGGGTGAGGGTTAGGTTGAGGTTTAGGGTTAGGGTTAGCATTAGGGTAAGGGTTAGCATTAGTGTTAGGATTAGTGTTAGGGTGACGGTGAGTGTGAGGGTTAGCGTTAGGGTTAGGCTTAGGCTTAGGGTTAGGCTGAGGGTGAGGTTGGGGGTGAGGATTAGGGTTCGGGAGATGGTTAGGGTTAGGGATAGGTTCAGTTATAGGATGAGAGTAAGGGTTACGATTAGGTTTAGGGTGAGGGCTAGGGTGAGGTTGAGGGTTAGGGTTAGGTTTAGGCTTAGGCTTAGGGTTAGTCTGAGGGTGACATTGAGGGTGAGGGTTAAGGTTAGTGTTAGGGTGAGGGTTAGGTTGAGTTTTAGGGTTAGGGTTAGGGTTAGGTTTAGGATTAGGGTTATGGTGAGGGTGAGTGTGAGGGTTAGGCTTAGGCTTAGGCTTCGGGTTAGGCTGAGGGTGAGGGTGGGGATGAGGGTTTAGGTTGATGGTTAGGGGTAGGGTTAGGGTTAGTGTTAGGTTTAGGGTTAGGGTGAGGGTTAGGCTGAGGGTGATTGCTAGGGTGTTGGTTAATGACAGGGTTAGGGTTAGGGATAGGGTTAGTTTTAGGATTAGGTTTAGATTGAGGGTGAGTGTTAGGGTTAGGGTTAGGGTTAGGTTTAGGCTTAGGGTTAGAGTGAGTGTTAGGGTTAGGGTTCGGTTTAGGATGAGAGTGAGGGTTAGGGTTAGGGTTAGGGTGAGGGTGAGGGTGAGGGTGAGGGTGAGGGTTAGTGTGAAACTTAGGGTTATGGTGAGGGTTATGTTTAGGGTGAGGTTTAGGGTTAGGGTTAGGCTTAGGGTGAGGGCTAGGGTGAGAGTGAGGTTTAGGGTTAGGGTTAGGGTGAGTTTAGGGTGAGGGTGAGGTTTAGGGTTAGGATTAGGGTGAGTTTTAGGGTTATGGTTAGGGTTACCGTTTAGGCGAGGGTGATGGTTAGGGTTAGATTTAGGGTTAGGATGAGGGTAAGGGTGAGGGTTAGGGTTAGTGTTAGTGTTAAGGGTAGGTTTAGGATGAGGGTTAGGGTGAGGTTGAGGGTTAGGGTAAGGGTTAGGATTAGGATTAGGGTTAAGGTGAGGTGAGTGTGAAGGTTAGTGTTAGGGTTAGTATTAGGGGTAGGGTGAGGGTGAGGGTTAACTTTATGGTTAGGTTTAGAGTGAAGGTTAGGGTGAGGTTTAGGCTGAGGGTGATTGCTAAGGTGGTGGTTAATATGAGGGTCAGGGTTAGGGATAGGGTTAGGTTTAGGATTAGGTTTAGATTGAGGGTGAGTGTGAGGGTTAGGGTTAGGGTTAGGATTAGGCTTAGAGTTAGAGTGAGAGTTAGGGTTAGGGTTTGGTTTAGGGTGAAGGTGAGGGTTAGGGTTAGGGTGAGGGTGAGGGTGAGGATTAGGTTTAGGGTTAGTGTGAAAGTTAGGTTTATGGTGAGGGTTATGGTTAGGGTGAGGGTTAGGGTTAGAGTTAGGCTTAGGGTGAGGGCTAGGGTGAGTGTGAGGTTTAGAGTTAGGTTTAGGGTGAGTTTTAGGGTGAGGGTGAGGTTTAGGTTTAGGGTTAGGGTGAGTTTTAGGGTTATGGTTAGGGTTAGGTTTAAGGCGAGTGTGACGGTTAGTGTTAGATTTAGGTTTAGGGTGAGGGTTAGTGTGAGGGTTAGGGTTAGTGTTAGTGTTAGGGTCAGGGTTAGGATGAGGGTTAGGTTGAGGGTGAGGGTTAGGGTAAGTGTTAGGATTAGGATTAGGGTTAAGGTGAGGGTGTATGTGAGTGTTAGCGTTAGGGTTAGGATTAGGTGTAGGGTGAGGATGAGGGTTAGCTTTAAGGTTAGATTTAGAGTGAGGGTTAGGGTGAGGGTTATGATGAGGGTTAGGGATAGGATTAGCGGTAGGGTATGTGCTAGGAGGAGCAACAGTGTTAGCGTTAGGGTTAGAGAGAGGGTTAGGGTTAGGGTTAGGTTTAGGCTTAGTGTTAGGTTTAGGGTTGATGTTAGGGTTAGGATTAGGTTTATGATGACTGTCAGTGTGACAGTTAGGGTTAGGGTTAGTGTTAGGCTTAGGGTTAGGCTGAGGCTGAGGGTGAGGGTGAGGGTTAGATTTAGGGTGAGGGTTTGTTTTAGGGTTACTGTGAGCGTTAGGGTGAGGATTAGGGTTAGGATTAGGGTTAAGATATATCCTAGGGTGAGGATTAGGGTTAGGGTTACTTTTTGTGTAAGGTTTAGCACTAGGGTTAGGGTGAGGATTAGGGTTAGGGTTAGGGTGAGTGTTAGGATGAGGTGTAGGGTTAGGATTAGGGTTAAGGTGAGCGCTAGAGTGATGGTTAATGTGAGGGTTAGTGTTAGGGATAGGGTTAGATTTAAGATTAGGTTTAGTTTGAGGGTAAGTGTGAGGGTTAGGGTTACGGTTAGTGTTAGGGTTAGGGTTAGAGTGAGTGTTAGGGTAAGATTTGGTTTAGGTTGAGGGTGAGGGTCAGGGTTAGGGTTAGTGTGAAAGTTCGGGTTATGGTGAGGTTATGGTTAGGGTGAGGCTTAGGGTTAGGGTTAGGCTTAGGTAGAGGGTTAGGGTCAGTGCTAGGGTGAGAGTAAGGTTTAGAGTTAGGGTTAGGGTGAGTTTTAGGGTGAGGGTGAGGTTTTGGGTTAGGGTTAGGATGAGTTTTAGGGTTATGTTTAGGGTTCCGGTTAAGGCGAAGTTGAGGGTAAGGGTTAGATTTTCGGTTAGGATGACGTGTAGGGTGAGGCTTAGGGTCAGGGTTAGGGTTAGTGTTAGTGTTAGGAGTAGGGTTAAGATGAGGGTTAAGGTGAGGGTGAGGGTAGGGTAAGGGTTAGGATTAGGATTAGGGTTAAGTTTTGATTGAGTGTGAGGGTTAGTGTTATGCTTAGGGTTAGGGTTAGGATTAGGGTTAAGTTTTGATTGAGTGTGAGGGTTAGTGTTATGCTTAGGGTTAGGGTTAGGATTAGGGGTAGGGTGAGGGTGAGGGTTAACTTTAGGGTTAGGTTTAGTGTGAGGGTTAGGGTGAGGGTTATGTTGAGGTTTAGGGATAGGATTAGCGTTAGGGTATGTGCTAGGATGAGCAATAGGGTTGGTTTAGGTTTAGAATGAGGGTTAGGGTGAGGGTTAGGTTTAGGGTTAGTGTTAGGTTTAGGGTTGGTGTTAGGAATAGGATTAGAGTTACAATGACTGTGAGTGTGACAGTTAGGGTTAGGGGTAGTGTTACGCTTAGGGTTAGGGTGAGGCTGAGGATGAGGGTGAGGGTTAGATTTAGGATGAGGGTTTGTTTTAGGGTTAGAGTGAGGGTTAGGGTGAGAGTTAGGGTTAGATTAGGGTTAGGGTATGTCCTAGGGTGAGGATTATGGTTAGTGTTAGGTTTAGGGTGAGGTTTAGCATTAGGGTTAGAGTCAGGGTTAGGGTTAGGGTGAGGATTTGGGTTAGGGTTAGAATTACGGTGAGGGTGAATTTTAAGTTTAGGTTTCGGGTTATGGTTATTCTTAAGGTTAGGGTTAAGGTTAAGTTTAAGGTAAGGGTGAGGGTGAGGGTGATGTTGAGGGTTAGGGTTAGGGTTAGGATGAGGGTTAGAGTTAGGGTTAGTATTAGGGTGAGGGTGAGGTTTAGGGTTATTGTTAGGGTTAGGGTTAGGATTAGTGTGAGTGTTAGGGTTAGGTTTAGTGTTATGGTTAGGGTAATGGTGAGGGCTAGTGTGAAGGTGAGGGTTAGGGTTAGGGTTAGGCTTAGGCTTAATGTTAAGCTGAGGGTGAGAGTGAGGGTTAGGTTTAGGGTGAGGGTGAGGTTTAGGGTTAGGGTTAGCGTTAGGGTGCGGGTTAGTGTGAGGGTTAGGGTTAGGTTTAGTGTTACGGTTATGGTGATGGTGAGGGTGAGTGTGAGGGTTAGGCTTAGCCTTAGGTTTAGGCTTATGCTTAGGCCGAGCTTGAGGGTGAAGGTGAGGGTTAGGATTAGGGTGATTGTTAGGGTTTTAGGGTTAGGGTGAGGGTTAGGATTAGGGTTAGGGTGAGGTTTAGGGTGAGGTTTAGGTTTAAGACTAGGGCTAGGGTGAGTGCTAGGTTGAGGGTGAGGGTTAGGGTTAGAGTTAGGGTGAGATTCAGGGATAGGTTTAGGTTTAGGTTTAGGGTGAGTGTTAGGGTGAGGGTTACATTGAGGGTGAGGGTTAGGTTTAGGGTGAAGGTTAGGGTTAGGGTGAGGTTGAGGATAATTTTAGGGTTACGGTTATTGTTATTGTTAGTGTTATGGTTAGGTTTAAGTTTACAGTAAGGTTGAGGCTGAGGGTGAGGGTTAGGTTTAGGGTTAGAGTGAGGTTTATGTTAGGGTTAGGGTAAGGGTTAGGGTGACGGTTTGGGTCAGGTTTACGATTACGGTGAGGGTGAGTGTTAGGTTTAGGGTGAGGGTTAGTGTTATTGTTAGGGTTAGGTTAAGAGTTACGGTGAAGGTGAGGGTGAGTGTGAGGTTTAGGGTTAGGGTGAGGTTTAGGGTTAGAGTTAGGTTTAGGGTGAGGTTTAGGGTTAGATTTAGGGTTAGGGTGAGGTTTACAGTGAGGTTTAGCGTTAGGGTTAGTGTTAGGGTGAGGGTTAGGAAGAGGGTGAGGGTTAGGTTGAGGTTTAGAGTTAGGGCTAGGATTAGGATTAGGGTTAGCAGTAGGGTGCGTGTTTGGGATAGGCTTAGGGTTAGGGTTTGGCTTAGCATTAAGCTGAGGGTGAGGGTGTGGGTGAGGATTAGGGTTAGGGTTTGTGTTAGGGTTAGCGTTTGGGTGAGTGTTAGGGTTAGGGTTAGGGTGAGAGTTAGGATGAGGACTAGGGTTAGGATTAGTGTTAGGGTTAGGGTTAGGGTGAGGGTTAGGATGATGGTGATGTTTAGGATTAGGGTAAGGATGAGGTTGAGGGTGACTTTTAGGGTTAGAGTTAGGTTTATGGTAAGGTATAGGGTGAGGTTTAGGGTTACGGTTAGTGTTGTGGTTAGGGTTAGGGTTTGGGTTAGGGTTAGCGTTTGGGTGAGAGTTAGGGTTAGGGTTAGCGAGAGAGTTAGGATGAGTATTAGGGCTAGTTTTAGTGTTAGGGTTAGGGTTAGGGTGAGGGTTAGGATGATGGTGATGTTTAGGATTAGGGTTAGGGTGAGGTTGAGGGTGAGTTTTAGGGTTAGAGTTAGGTTTATGGTAAGGTATAGGGTGAGGTTTAGGGTTATGGTTAGTGTTAGGGTCAGGGTGAGGGTTAGGTTTAGGGTTAGGATTACGATTAGGGTTAGTATGAGGCTGAGTATGAGGGTTAGGGTTAGGGTTAGGTTTAGGCTTAGGGATAGGCTGAGGGTGAGGTTGAGGGTGAGGTTTAGGGTTAGGGTGAGGGTGAGATTTAGGGTCAGACTTAGTGTTAAGTTGAGGTTTAGTGTGAGGATTAGTGTTAGGGTTAGTGTTAGGGTTAGGGTTAGGGTGAGGGTTAGGGTGAGGGTTAGGGTGAGTGTTAGGGTTAGGGATAGGGTTAGGTTTAAGATTAGGTTTTGGATGAGGTTGAGTGTGAGGGTTATGTTTAGGATTACGATTAGGCTTAGGGTTGGGCTGAGGGTGAGGGTGAGGGTTAGGGTTTGGGTGAGGGTTAGGTTTATGGTTAGGGTGAGGGTTAGGATGAGGATTAGGTTCAGGATTAGGATTAGGTTGAGGGCTAGCATGAGGGTGAGGGTTAGGGTTAGGGTTAGGGTGAGGTTTAGGGTTAGGATTAAGTTTAGGCATAGGGTGGGAGTTATGGTTAAGTTTATGATGAGGGTGAGGGTTAGGGTAAGGTTGATGGTTAGGATTAGGTCTAGGTTTAGGCTGAGGGTTAGGGTTAGGGTGAGGGTTAGGGTGAGGGTGAGGTTTAGGCTTAGGGTGAGGTTTAGGGTTAGGATGATGGTTAGGGTTAGAGTGAGGATAAGTGTTAGGGTTAGGATTAGTGTTAATGTGAGGGTAAGTGTTAGGGTGAGGGTTAGGTTTATGGTGACGGTTATGGTTACAATGAGGGTTAGGTTTACTTTTAGTTTTATTGTTAGAGTTAGGTTTAGGGTTTCGGTTACTGTGAGGGTGAGGGTTAGGGCTCGGTTTAGGTTGAGGTTTATATTAAGGTTTAGGGTTAGAGTTAGGGTTAGGGTGAGGGTAAGGTTTAGGGTTAGAGTTAGCGTTAGTGTTAGTGTTAGGGTTAGGATGAGGGTTAATGTTAGGGTTAGGGTTAGGATTAACCTTAGGGTTTAGGCTTAGGCCGAGACTGAGGGTTTCGTTTATGGTTAGGGTGAGTGCTATGATGAGAGTGAGGTTTAGGGTTAGGCTTAGGGTGAGGTTTAGGGTGAGGTTTAGGGTTAGGGTTAGTGTGAGTTTTAGGGTTATGGTTAGGGTTACGGTTAAGACGAGGGTGAGGGTTAGGGTTAGAGTTAGGGTTAGGTTGAGGGTTAGGGTGAGGGTTAGTGTTAGTGTTAATGTTGGGTGTAGGGTTAGGATGAGAGGGTGAGCGTGAGGGTTAGGGTAAGGTTTAGGATTAGGATTAGGGATATGGTGAGGTTGACTGTGAGGGTTAGTGTTAGTGTTAGGGTTAGTGTTAGCATTAGGGTTAGGGTGAGGTTGAGGGTTAATTTTAGGGTTATGTTTAGAGTGAGGGTAAGGGTGAGGGTTATGGTGAGGTTTAGGGATAGGATTAGCCTTAGGGTATGTGCTAGGATGAGCAATAGCGTTCAGGTTAGGGTTAGAGTAAGGGTTAGGTTGAGGTTTAGGTTTAGGTTTAGTGTTAGGGTTAGGATTGGTGTTAGGGTTAGGATTAGGGTTACGGTGACTGTGAGTGTGACAGTTAGGGTTAGGGTTAGTGTTAGGCTTAGGGTTAGGCTGAGGCTGAGGGTGAGGGCGAGGGTTAAATTTAGGGTGAGGGTTTGGTTTAGGGATAGAGTGAGTGTTAGGGTGAGGGTTAGGGTTAGATTAGGGTTAGGGTATGTCCTAGGGTGAGGATTAGGGTTAGTGTTAGGTTTAGGGTGAGGGAGAGGGTGAGGTTTAGGGTTAGATTTAGGGTTAGGGTGAGGTTTAGGGTGAGGTTTAGGGTTAGGGTTAGTGTTAGGGTTAGTGTTAGGGTGAGGGTTAGGATGAGGGTGAGGGTTAGGGTGAGGTTTAGTGTTAGGGCTAGGATTAGGATTAGGGTTAGCATTAGGGTGAGTGTTTGGGTTAGGCTTAGGGGTAGGGTTTGGCTTAGCAATAAGCTGAGGGTGAGGGTGAGTGTGAGGATTAGGGTTAGGGTTAGCGTTTGGGTGAGAGTTAGGATTAGGATTAGGTTTAGGATTAGTGTAGGGTTAGAGTTAGTGTGAGGGTTAGGATGAGGTTGATGTTTAGGATTAGGTTTAGGGTGAGGGTGAGGATGAGTTTTAGAGTTAGAGTTAGGGTTAGATTAAGGGATCAGGTGAGATTTAGGGTTATGATTAGTGTTAGGGTTAGGGTTAGGGTTAGGGTGAGGGTTAGTGTTAGGGTGAGGGTTAGGTTTAGGGTTAGGATTAGGATTAGGGTTAGTGTGAGGAGAGTATGAGGGTTAGGGTTAGAGTTAGGTTTAGGATTAGGGATAGGTTGAGGGTGAGGATGAGGGTGAGGTTTGGGTTAGGGTGAGGGTGAGGTTTAGGATTAGAGTTAGTGTTAAGTTGAGGTTTAGTGTGAGGGATAGTGTTAGGGTTAGGGAAAGGGTGAGGGTTAGGGTGAGGGTTAGGGTTAGGGATAGGGTTAGGTTTAGGATTAGGTTTTGGGTGAGGTTGAGTGTGAGAATTATGGTTAGGGTTAGGATTGGCTTAGGGTTAGGCTGTCAGTGAGGGTGAGGGTTAGGTTTAGGGTGAGGGTTAGGTTTAGGTTTAGGGTGAGCGTTAGGATGAGGGTTAGGTTTAGGTTTATGGTTAGGGTGTGGGCTATCATGAGGGTGAGGGTTAGGATTACAGTTAGGGTGAGGTTTAGGGTTAGGATTAGGTTTAGGAATAGGGTGGGGATTAGGGTTAAGGTTATGATGAGGGTGAGGGTTAGGGTAAGTTTGAGGGTTAGGATTAGGTCTAGGTTTTAGGGTGAGGTTTAGGGTTAGGGTGATGGTTAGGGTTAGTGTGAGGATTAGTGTTAGGGTTAGGGTTAGTGTTAATGTGAGGGGAAGTGTTAGGGTGAGGGTTAGGTTTATGGTGACGCTTAGGGTTACAATGAGGGTTAGGGTTAGGTTTAGTGTTATTTTTAGAGTTAGGGTTAGGGTTACCGTTACTGTGAGGGTGAGGTTTAGGATTCAGTTTAGGGTGAGGTTTATATTAAGGGTTAGGGTAAGAGTTAGGGTTAGGGTGAGAGTGAGGTTTAGGGTTAGAGTTAGCGTTAGTGTTAGTGTTAGTGTTAGGGTGAGGGTTAGTGTGAGGGTTAGTGTGAGGGTTAGGGTTAGGCTTAAACTTAGGTTTAAGTTTAGGCTTAGGCCGAGATTGAGGGTTAGGGTTAGGGTTAGGGTGAGGGCTAGGGTGAGAGTGAGGTTTAGGGTTAGGGTTAGGGTGAGGTTTAGGGTGAAGGTGAGGTTTAGGGTTAGGGTTAGGGTGAGGTTTTATGTTATGTTTAGGGTTAGGGTTAAGGCGAGGGTGAGGGTTAGGGTTAGAGTTAGGGTTAGGGTGAGGGTTAGGGTGAGGATTACTGTTAGTGTTAGTGTTAGGGGTAGGGTTAGGCTGAGAGTTAGGGTGAGGGTGAGGGTTAGGGTAAGGTTTAGGATTAGGATTAGGGTTAAGGTGAGGGTGAGTGTGAGGTTAGTGTTAGGGTTAGGGTTAGGGTTAGCATTAGGGTTAGGGTGAGGGTGAGGGTTAGCTTTAGGTTTAGGTTTAGAGTGAGGGTAAGGTTGAGGCTTATGGTGAGGTTTAGGGATAGGATTAGCATTAGAGTATGTGCTAGGATGAGCAATAGGGTTAGGGTTTGCTTTAGAGTGAGGGTTAAGGTGAGGGTTAGGTTTAGGTTTAGTATTAGGGTTAGGGTTGGTGTTAGGGTTAGGATTAGGGTTACGGTGACTGTGAGTGTGACAGTTAGGGTTAGGGTTAGTGTTAGGCTTAGGGTTAGGCTGAGGCTGAGGGTGAGGGTGAGGGTTATATTAAGGGTGAAGGTTTGGTTTAGGGTTAGAGTGAGGGTTAGGGCGAGGTTTAGGGTTAGATTAGGGTTAGGGTATGTCCTAGGGTGAGAATTAGGGTTAGTGTTAGGTTTAGGGTGATGTTTAGCGTTAGGATTAGGGTCAGGGTTAGCGTTAGGGTGAGGGTTTGAGTTAGGGTTAGAGTTACGTTGAGGTTGAAGTTGAAGTTTAGGTTTCAGGTTATGGTTATTCTTAGGGTTAGGATTAAAGTTAAGGTTAAGATAAGGGTGAGGATGAGGGTGATTTTGAGGGTTAGGGTTAGGGTTAGGATGAGGTTTTTAGTTAGGGTTAGTGTTAGTGTGAGGGTGAGGTTTAGGGTTATTGTTAGGGTTAGGGTTAGGATTAGTGTGAGTGTTAGGGTTAGTGTTAGTGTTATGGTTATGGTTATGGTGAGGGCTAGTGTGAGGGTGAGGGTTAGGGTTAGGGTTCGACTTAGGCTTAGTGTTAAGCTGAGGGTGAGGGTGAGGGTGAGGGTTAGGGTTAGGGTAAGAGTTAGGGTTAGTGTTAGGCGGAGGGTGAGGGTGAGGTTGAGGGTTAGGTTTAGGTTGAGTATGAGGTTTAGGGTTAGGGTTAGCATTAGAGTGCGGGTTAGTGTGAGGGTTAGGGTTAGTGTTAGTGTTATGATTACGGTGAGGGTGAGGGTGAGTGTGAGGGTTAGGTTTAGCCTTAGACTTATGCTTAGGCCGAGCTTGAGGGTGAAGGAGAGGGTTAGGGTTAGGGTGATTCTTAGGGTTTTAGGGTTAGGGTGAGTGTTAGGGTTAGGGTTAGGGTGAGGTTTAGGGTGAGGTTTAGGTTTAAGATTAGGGCTAAGGTGATTGCTAGGGTGAGGCTGAGGGTTAGGGTTAAAGTTAGGGTGAGGATTAGCGTTAGGGTTAGGTTTAGTGTTAGGGTGAGTTTTAGGGTGAGGATTATGGTGAGGGTGAGGGTTAGGGTTAGGGTGAGGGTTAGGGTTAGGGTGAGGGTGAGGGTGAGGGTTAGATTAGGGTTAGGGTTTGTGTTATTGTTAGTGTTATTGTTAGGTTTAAGTTTACAGTGAGGGTGAGGCTGAGGGTGATGGTTAGGTTGAGGTTTAGGTTAGGGTTAGGGTAAGGGTTAGGGTGAGGGTTTAGGTTAGAGTTAAGGTTATGGTGAGGGTGAGTGTTAGGGTTATGGTGAGGTTTAGTATTATTGTTAGGGTTAGAGTTAGAATTACGGCGAAGGTGAGGGTGATTGTGAGGGTTAGGGTTAGGGTGATGTTTAGGGTTAGGGTTAGGTTTAGGGTGAGGGTGAGGGTGAGATTTAGGGTTTGATTTAGGGTTAGGATGAGGGTTAGGGTGAGGTTTAGGGTTAGGGTTAGTGTTAGGGTCAGGGTTAGGGTGAGAGTTAGGATGAGGGTGAGGGTTAGGGTGAGGGTTAGGGTTAGGGTTAGGATTAGGATTAGGGTTAGTGTTAGGGTGAGTGTTTGGGTTAGGCTTAGGGTTAGGGTTAGGCTTAGCGTTAAGCTGAGGGTGAGGGTGAGGTTGAGTGTTAGGGTTAACGTTTGGGTGAGAGTTAGGGTTAGCGTGAGATTTAGGGTTAGGGTTAGGGTGAGAGTTAGGATGAGGATTAGGGTTAGGATTAGTGTTAGGGTTAGGGTGAGGGTGAGGGTTAGGATGAGGGTGATGTTTAGGGTTAGTGTTAGGGTGAGGGTGAGATTTAGGATTAGAGTTAGTGTTAGGGTTGGGGATAGGGTGAGGTTTAGATTTAGGGTTAGTGTTAGGGTTAGGATTAGGGTGAGGGTTAGTTTTAGGGTTAGGGTTAGGTTTAGGGTTAGGATTAGGATTAGGGTTTGTGTGAGGGTGAGTATGAGGGTTAGGGTTAGGGTTAGGTGTAGGCTTAGGGATAGGCTGAGGCTGAGGCTGAGTGTGAGGTTTAGGGTTTGGGTGAGGGTGAGGTTTAGGGTTAGAGTTAGTTTTAAGTTGTGATTTACTGTGAGGGTTAGTGTTAGGTTTAGTGTTAGGGTTAGGGTTAGGGTGAGGGTTAGGGTGAGGGTTAGGCTTAGGGATAGGGTTAGGTTTAGGATTAGGTTTTGTGTGAGGTTGAGTGTGAGGGTTATGTTTAGGATTACGATTAGGCTTAGGGTTAGGCTGAGGGTGAGGGTGAGGTTTAGGGTTAGGGTGAGGGTTAGGTTTAGGGTTAGGGTGAGGGTTAGGATGTGGCTTAAATTGAGGATTATTATTAGGGTGATGGCTAGCATGTGGGTGAGGGTTAGGGTTAGGGTGAGGTTTAGGGTTAGGATTAAGTTTAGGCATAGGTTCGGGGTTAGGGTTAAGGTTATGATGAAGGTGAGGGTTAGGGTAAGGGTGAGGGTTAGGATTAGGTCTAGGTTTAGGGTGAGGGTTAGGGTTAGAATGAGGGCTAGGGTGAGGGTGAGGTTTAGGGTTAGGGTGAGGTTTAGGGTTAGGGTGATGGTTATGGTTAGTGTGAGGATTAGTGTTAGGGTTAGGGTTAGTGATAGGGTGAGGGTAAGTGTTAGGGTGAGGGTTAGGGTTATTGTGACAGTTATGGTTACAATGAGGGTTAGGGCTAGGTTTAGGGTAATTGTTCGGGTTAGGGTTATGGTTACGGTTATTGTGACGGTTAGGGTTAGGGTTAGTTTTAGGGTGAGGTTTATATTAAGGGTTAGGGTTATAGTTAGGGTTAGGGTGAGCGTGTGGTTTAGGGTTAGATTTAGCGTTAATGTTAGGGTTAGGTTTATATTAAGGGTTAGTGTTAGAGTTAGGGTTACGGTGAGGGTGTGGTTTAGGGTTAGCTTTAGCATTAGTGTTAGGGTTAGGGTTAGGTTGAGGGTTAGTGTGAGGGTTAGGGTTAGGCTTAAGCTTAGGGTTAGGCTTAGGCTTAGGTTGAGAGTGAGGGTGAGGGTTAGGGTGAGGGCTAGGATTAGGGTTAGGGTGAGTGTTAGGATGAGGTATAGGGTTAGGATTAGGGTTAGGGTGAGCGCTAGAGTGATGGTTAATGTGAGGGTTAGGGTTAGGGATAGGGTTAGGTTTAGGATTAGGTTTACATTGAGAATGAGTGTGCAGGTAAGGGTTAGGGTTAGGCTTAGGGTTAGAGTGAGTATTAGGGATAGGTTTTGGTTTAGGGTGAGGGTGAGGGTTAGGGTTAGAATTAGTGTGAAAGTTAGGGTTATGTTGAGGGTTATTGTTAGGGTGAGGGTTAGGGTTAGGGTTAGGGTTAGGGTTAGGTCTATGGTGAGAGTGAGGTTTATGGTTAGGGTTAGGGTGATGTTTAGGGTGAGGGTGAGGGTTAGGGTTAGGGTTAGGGTGAGGTTTAGGGTTATGTTTAGGCTTACGGTTAAGGCGAGGGTGAGGGTTAAGGTTAGAGTTAGGGTTAGGGTGAGGGTTAGGGTGACGGTTAGTGTTAGTGTTAGTGTTAGGGGTAGGGTTAGGATGAGGTTTAAGGTGAGGGTTAGGGTAAGGGTTACGATTAGGATTAGGGTTAAGGTGAGGGTGGTTGTGAGGGTTAGTGTTAGTGTTAGGGTTAGGTTTAGCATTTGGATTATGGTGAGGCTGAGCGTTAGCTTTAGGTTTACGTTTAGAGTAAGGGTTAGGGTGAGGGTTATGGTGAGGGTTAATGATAGGATTAGTTTTAGGGTATGTGCTAGGATAAGCAATAGGGTTAGGGTTAGGGTTAGAGTGAGGGTTAGGGTGAGGGTTAGGTTTAGGGTTAGTGTTAGGCTTATGGATGGTGTTAGGGTTAAGATTAGGGTTACGGTGACTGTGAGTGTGACAGTTAGGGTTAGGGTTAGTGTTAGGCTTAGGGTTAGGCTGAGGCTGAGGGTGAGGGTGAGGGTTAGATTTAGGGTGAGGGTTTGGTTTAGGGTTAGAGTGAGGGTTAGGTTAAGGGTTAGGGTTAGATTAGGGTTAGGGTATGTCCTAGGGTGAGGATTAGAGTTAGTGTTAGGTTTAGGGTGAGGGTTAGTGTTAGGTTTTGGGTGAGTTTTAGCGTTAGGGTTAGGGTCAGGGTTAGGTTTAGGGGGAGGGTTTGGTTTAGGGTTAGAGTTACGGTGAGGGTGAGTTTTAAGTTTAGGTTTATGGTTATGGTTATTCTTAGGGTTAGGTTTAAGGTTAAGGTTAAGGTAAGGGTGAGGGTGAGAGTGATCTTGAGGGTTAGGATTAGGGTTTGGTTGAGGCTTAGAGTTACGGTTAATGTAAGGGTGAGGGTGAGGTTTAGGGTTATTGTTAGGGTTAGCGTTTGGTTTAGTGTGAGTGTTAGGGTTAGGTTTAGTGTTATGGTTAGGGTTATGGTGAGGGCTAGTGTGAGGGTGAGGATTAGGGTTAGGGTTAGGCTTAGGCTTAGTGTTAAGCTGAGGGTGATGCTGAGGGTGAGGGTTAGGGTTTGGGTTAGGCTTAGGCTTAGTCTGAGGTTGAGTGTGAGCGTTAGGGTTAGGTTTTGGGTTCGGGTTAGGCTTAGTGTTAGGCGGAGGGTGGGGTGAGGGTCAAGGTTAGGTTTAGGGTGAGGGTGAGGTTTAGGGTTAAGGTTAGCGTTAGGGTGCGGGTTAGTGTGAGGGTTAGGGTTAGGGTTAGTGTTACGGTTACGGTGAGAGTGAGGGTGAGTGTGAGGGTTAGGGTTAGCCTTAGGCCTGGTCCTCTGCTTAGGCCAAGCTTGAGTGTGAAGGTGAGGGTTAGGCTTAGGGTGATTGTTAGGGTTTTAGTGTTAGGGTGAGGGTTAGGGTTAAGGTTAGGGTGAGTTTTAGGTTTAAGATTAAGGTTAGGGTGAGTGCTAGGGTGAGGGTGAGGGTTAGGGTAGAATTATTGTGAGTTTTAGGGTTAGGGTTAGGTTTAGGGTTAGGGTGAGTGTTAGGGTGAGGGTTACGGTGAGGGTGAGGGTTAGGGTTAGGGTGAGGGTTAGGGTTAGGGTGAGGGTGAGGGTTAGATTAGGGTTAGGGTTAGTGTTATTGTTAGTGTTATGGTTAGGTTTAAGTTTACAGTGAGGGTGAGGCTGAGGGTGAAGTTTAGGTTTAGGGTTAGGGTGAGGTTTAGGTTAGGGTTAGGGTAAGGGTTAGGGTGAGGGTTTGGGTTAGGGTTAGGGTTACGGTGAGGTTGAGTGTTTGGGTTAGGGTGAGGGTTAGTGTTATTGTTAGGTTTAGGGTTAGAGTTACGGTGAAGGTGCAGGTTAGCGTGATGGTTAGGGTTAAGGTGAGGTTTAGGGTTAGGTTTAGGTTTAGGATGAGGGTGAGGGTGAAGTTTAGGGTTAGTTGTAGGGTTAGGGTGAGGGTTAGTGTGAGGTTTAGGATTAGGGTTAGTGTTAAGGTTAGGGTTATGGTGAGGGTTAGGATGAGGGTGAGGGTTATGGTGAGGGTTAGGTTTAGGCTTAGCATTAGGATTAGGGTTAGTGTTAGGGTGAGTGTTTGGGTTAGGCTTAGGGTTAGGGTTAGGCTTAGCGTTAAGCTGAGGGTGAGGGTGAGGGTGAGGGTTAGGGATAGGGTTTGGGTTAGGGTTAGCGTTTGTGTGAGAGTAAGGTTTAGGGTTAGAGTGAGAGTTAGGTTGAGGATTAGGGTTAGGATTAGTGTTAGGGTTAGTGTTAGGGTGAGGGTTAGTATGAGGGTGATGTTTAGGGTTAGGTTTAAGGTGAGGGTGAGGGTGAGGTTTAGGGTTAGAGTTAGGGTAAGGGTGAGGGATAGGGTGAGGTTTAGGGTTAGGGTTAGTGTTAGGGTTAGGGTGAGGGTTAGTGTTAGGGTGCGGGTTAGGTTTAGGGTTAGGATTAGGATTAGTGTTAGTGTGAGTGTGAGTATGAGGGTTAAGGTTAGGGTTAGGTGTAGGCTTAGGGATAGGCTTAGGGTGAGGGTTAACGTTTGGGTGAGGGTGACATTTAGGGTTTGAGTTAGTGTTAATTTGAGGTTTAGTGTGAGGGTTAGTGTTAGGGTTAGTGTTAGGGTTAGGATTAAGGTGAGGATTAGGGTGATGGTTAGGGTTAGGGATAGGATTAGGTTTAGGCATAGGGTGAGGGTTAGGGTTATGGTGAGGCTGAGGTTTAGATTTAGGTTGAGGGTTAGGATTAGGTCTAGGTTTAGGGTAAGGATTAGGATTCGGGTGAGGTTTAGCATGAGGGTTAGGATTAGGAATAGGGTTAGGATGAGGGTAGGGTGAGGCTGAGGTTTAGGGTTACAGTGAGGTTTAGTGTTTGGGTTAGGTTAAGGGTTAGGTTTAGGTTTAGGGTTAGGGTCACGGTGAGGCTAAGGGTTAGTGTTAGTTTAAGGTTAGAATAAGGTTTAGGGTTAGGGTGAGGGTTAGGGTTATTGTTAGGGTGAGGGTTAGTATGAGGGTTAGGGTTACAATTTGGGTTATTGTGAGGGCTAGGTTGAGGGTGAGGTTTAGTGTAAGGGTTAGGGTGAGGTTTAATGTTAGGGTTAGGGGTAGGGTTAGGGTGAGTTTTAGGGTTCGTGTTACGGTGAGGATGAGGGTTAGGTTTGAGGTGAGGGTTAGGGTGAGGACTAAGGTGAGTGTGAATGTTAGGGTTAAGTTTATGGTTAGGGTCAGGGTTAGGGTGAGGGTGAGTGTGAGGGTTAGTGTTCGAATTAGGCTTAGGCTTAGGGTTAGGCTGAGGATGAGGGTGGGGATGAGCATTAAAATTCGAGTTATGGTTCCGGTTACGGTTAGGTTGAGGGTTAGGATGAGGGTTAGGGTTTGGATTAGGGTTAGGGAGAGGGCTAAGTTCAGTGTGAGGTTAAGGTTTAGGTATAGGCTTAGGCTTAGGTTTTGGCTGAGGCTTAAGGTGAGGGTGAGGGTTAGGGTTAGAGTGATTGTTAGGGTTACGCTTAGGGTGAGGGTTAGGATGAGGTTTAGGATTGGGGTGAGGGTTAGGATGAGGGTGACTGTAAGAGTAAAATGAGGGTTAGGCTGAGAGTGAGGATTACAGTAAATGGGAGGGTTCGGGTTAGGGTTAGGGTTAGGGTGAGGGTTAGGGTTAGGATTAGGGTGAGTGTGAGGGTTAGAGTTAGGGTTACGGTTAGGCTTATGGTTAGATTGAGGGTGAGTGTGAGGGTTAGGATTAGGGTTTGGGTTAGGCTTAGGGTTAGAGTGAGTGTTAGGGTTAGGGTTTGGTTTAGGGTGAGGGTGAGGTATAGGGTTAGGGTTAATGTGAGGGTGAGGGTGAGGGTTAGGGTTTGGGTTAGTGTGAGAGTTAGGTTTAGGGTGAGGGCTACAGTGAGGGTGAGTTTTAGGGTTAGGTTTAGGGTGATGTTTAGGGTTAGGCTGAGGTTTAGGGATAGGGGAAGGGTGAGGTTTAGGGTTATGGTTAGCGTTAGGGTTAGGGCGAGGGTGAGGTTTAGGGTTAGAGTTTGGGTTAGGGTGAGGGTTAGGGTGAGGGTTAGGGTTAGTGTTAGTGTTAGGGGTAGGGTTAGGATGAGGGTTAGGGTGAGGGTGAGGGTTAGGGTAAGGGTTAGGATTAGGATTAGAGTTAAGGTGATGGTGAGTGTGAGGGTTAGTCTTAGGGTTATGAATAGGGTTAGCATTAGGGTTAGGTTGAGGGTGAGGTTTAAGGTTAGGGTTAGGTTTAGAGTGAGGGTAAGGGTGAGGGTTAGGATGAGGGTTAGGGTTAGGGTGATGGTTAGGGTTATATTTAGCTTGAAGTTTAGGGTGAGGTTTAGAGCTAGGTTGAGGGTTAGTGTGAGGGTGATGGTAAGGTTAAATTTGAGGGTTAGGCTGAGGGTGAGGGTTAAGATAAGGGTGAGGGTTTCGGTTTGGCTGAGGGTTAGGTTAAGGGTGAGGGTTAGGGATTAGGGTGAGGGTGAGGGTTAGATTGAAGTTTAGGGTTAGGGTTTAGTGTGAGGTTCAGGGTGAGGATGAGGGTTAGGGTTCAGTGAGGGTAAAGGTTAGAATTAGAGTTAGGGTGAGGGCTAGGGTGAGGGTAAGGTTTAGGGTTAGGGTTAGGGTTAGGGTGAGGTTTAGTCTTAGGGTGAGGTTTAGGGTTGGTGTGAGGGTTAGTGTTAGCATTACATTTAGTGCCATGGTGAGGGTAAGTGTTAGGGTGAGGGTTAGAGTTAAGGTGATATTTATAGTTAGGGTGAGGGTAAAGGTTAGGGTTATTGTTAATTTTAGGTTTAGGGTTACATTGAGGGTGAGGGTGAGGGTAAGGGTTAGGGTTAGGGTGAGGTTTAGGGTTAGGATTAGGGTTAGAGTTAGGGTTAGGGTGAGGGCAAGGTTTAGGGTTAGATTTAGGCTTAGGGTGAGGGTTAGTGTGAGGGTTAGTTTTAGGGTTAGTGTTAGGTTAGGGTTAGGGTGAGGGTTAGTGTGAAGGTTAGGGTTACAGTTAGGGTTAGAGTTAGGATTAGGGTTAGGGTGAGGGTGAGTGTCTGGTTTAGGGTTAGGTTTAGGGTTAGGCTTATGTTTAGGGTGAGGGTGAGGTTGAGGGTGAGGGTTAGGGTTAGGGTGAGGTTTAGGATTAGGGTTATGGTGAGGGTTAGGATGAGGTTTAGGGTTAGGATTAGGGTTAGGGTGAGGGCTAGTGTGAGAGTGAGTTTTAGTGTTAGGGTTAGGATGAGGTTTAGGGTTAGGTTTAGGGTGAGGGTGAGGTTTAGTGTTAGAGTTAGGGTTAGGGTGAGAGTTAGGATTAGGGGTAGTGTTAGGGTTAGGGTTAGGGTGAGTTTTAGGGTTAGGGTGAGTGTTATGGTTATGGTTATGATTAGGATTAGGGTTAGGGTGAGGGTGAGTGTGAGTGTTAGGGTTAAGGTTAGGCATAGGATGAGGGTGAGGTTGGGGGTAAGGATTAGTGTCTGGGTTATGGTTAGGGTTAGGTTTAGGTTGAGGGTTAGGATGAGGGTTAGGGTAAGGATTAAGGTTAGGGTGAGGGCTAGGGTGAGGGTGAGGGTTAAGGTTAGGGTTAGGGTGAGATTTATGGTTTAGGTGAGGGTTAGGGTTAGTGTGAATGTTAGTGTTAGGTTTAGTGTTAGGGTTAGGGGGAGGTTTAGGGTCAGGTTTAGGGTCAGGGTTAGTGTTAGGTTTAGGGTTAAGGTGATGGTTAGGGTTAAGGTTAGCTTGAAGGTTAGGATGAGGTTTAGGGATAGGGTGAGGTAGGGATAAGGTTACGGTAAGGGTGATGGTAAGGGTAAATTTGAGGGTTAGGGTGAGGGTGAGGGTTAGGATAAGGGTGAGGGTTACGTTTAGGGTGAGTCTTAGTGTATGGGTGAGGGTTAGGGATTATAGTGAGGGTGAGGGTTAGATTGAGGATTAGGGTTAGGCTTAATGTGTGGTTTAGGGTGAGGATGAGGGTTAGGGTTCGGTGAGGGTAAGGGTTAGAATTAGGGTTAGGGTGAGGGCTAGGGAGAGGGTAAATGTTAGGGTTAGGGGTAGGGTGCGGTTTAGGCTTAGGGTGAGGTTTAGGGTTAGTGTTATGGTTAGTGTTAGGGTTAGGGTAAGTGTTAGGGTGATCGTGTTAGGGTGAGGGTTAGGATGAGGATGAGGGTTATAGTTAGTGTGAGGGTTAGGGTTAGGGTTAGGGTTATTGTTCATTTTAGGTTTAGGGTTATGTTGAGGTTGAGTGTGAGGGTGAGGGTAAGGGTTAGGGTTAGGGTGAGGTTTAGGGTTAGGTTTAGTGTTAGAGTTAAGGTTAGGGTGAGGGTGAGGTTTAGGGTTAGATTTAGGCTTAGGGTGAGGGTTAGTGTTAGTGTTAGTGTTAGGGATAGTGTTAGGTTAGGGTTAGGTTGAGGGTTAGTGTGAGGGTTAGGGTTAGATTTAGTTTTAGTATTAGGGTTAGGGTGAGGTTGAGTGTGTGGGTTAGGGTTAGGCTTGGGGTTAGGCTGAGGATGAGGTTGAGGGTGAGGGTTAGGGATAGGGTGAGGGTTAGGATTAGGGTTAATGTGAGGGTTAGGATGAATGTTAGGGTTAGGATTAGGGTTAGAGTGAGGGCTAGGGTGAGTGTGAGGTTTAGTATTAGGGTTAGGGTGAGGTTTAGGGTTATGTTTAGGGTAAGGGTGAGGTTTAGTGTTAGAGTTAGCGTTAGGTTGAGGGTTAGGATTAGGGTTAGTGTTGGGGTTAGGGTGAGTGTTAGGGTTAGGGTGAGTGTTATGGATATGATTAGGATTAGGATTAGGTTAGGCTTATGGGGAGTGTGAGGGTTTGGGTAAGGGTTAGGCTTAGGGTTAGGCTGAGGGTGAGGTTGAGGGTGAGGGTTAGGGTTAGGGTGAGGGTGTGTGTGAAGGTTAGGGTTAGTGTTAGGGTTAGCCTTAGGTTTAGGCTTAGGGTGAGTTAAGGGAGAGGGTTAGGGTTAGGGTTAGTGTTAGGGTTAGGGTTAGGGTGAGGTTTAGTTTTAGGGTTAGGGTTAGAGTTAGGGTTAGGGTGAGGGTTAGTGTGACGGTTAGTGTTAAAATTAAGATGTGGGTGAGCTTTAGGGTTAGGGTGATGCTTAGGGTTACGGTCAGGGTGAGGGTGAGTATGTGGGTTAGGGTTAGTGTGAAGGTTAGGCTGAGGGTGACAGTAAGGGTAAAGTTGAGGGTTAGGCTGAGAGTGAGGATTATGGTAAATGTGAGGTTTAGGGATATGGTGAGTGTTAGGGTTAGGGTTAGGGTGAGGGTGTGGTTTAGACTGAGGATTAATTTTAGGGTTAGTGTGAGGTTTATGGTGAGGATGAAGTTTAGGGATAGGGTGAGGGCTAGGGTGAGGGTGAGGTTTAGGATTAGGGTTAGGGTGAGTGTGAGGATTAGAGTTAGTGTTAGGGTTAGCCTTATGTTTAGGCTCAGGGTGTGGGTGCCGGTGAGGGTTAGGGTTAGGGTGAGGGTTAGGGTTAGGATTAGGGTGAGGTTGAGGTTTAGCGGTAGAGTTGGGGTTAGGGTGAGGGTTAGGGTGAGGTTTAGGTTTAGGGTGAGTGTTAGGGTGGGGGTGACGGTAAGGGTAAAGTTTAGGGTTAGGCTTAGGGTGAGAGTTACTCTAAGGGTTAGGGTTAGGGTTAGTGTGAGGGTTAGGGTTAGTGGAAGGGTGAGGGTGAGGGTAAGATTGAGGATTAGTGTTAGGGTGAGGTTTAGGATGAGGATGAGGGTTAGGGTTAGGGTTAGGGTTATTGTTAGTGTTATGGTTACAGTTAAGTTTGCAGTGAGGGTGAGGCTGAGGGTGAGGTTTATGGTTAGGTTTAGGTTTAGGTTTAGGGTTAGGGTTAGTAATATTTTTTGGGTTAGGGTTAGATTTACAGTAAGGGTGAGGGTGAGGGTTAGGTTTAGCGTGAAGTTTATGGTGAGGTTTAGGGTTAGGGTTAGGTTGAGGGTGATGTTTAGTATTAGAATTAGGTTTATGGGGAGGGTTAGGGTGAGAGGTAGGGTTAGGTTTAGTGTTAGTCTTAGGGTGAGGGTGAGGGTTAGGTTGAGGTTTAGGGATAGGCTTAGGGTTAGGATTAGGATTACGGTGAGGATGAGTTTGAGTGTTAGGTTTAGGCTTAGGTTTAGGGTTAGGTTGAGGGTGAAGGTAGGTGTGAGTGTTATGGTTAAGGTGAGGGTGAGGATTAGGTTTAGGGTGAGGGTTAGGATTTGGATTAGGATTAAGGTGAGGGTGAGGGTTATGGTTAGGTTGAGGGTTAGGGTTAGGTTTAGGATTAGGGTGAGGGTTAGGGTTAGGATTAAGGTTAGGTTTAGGTTTAGGTTTAGGATTAGTGTTTTTGTTAAGGTTAGGGTTAGAATTATGGTGAGGGTGAGGGCGAGGGTGAGGGTGAGGGTTAGGCTTAGGGTGAGGTTTAGGGTTAGGGTGAGGATTAGCGTTAGGGTGTAGGTGAGGTTTAGTATTAGAGTTAGGGTTAGGGGGAGGGTTAGGTTGAGGGTTAGGGTTAGGGTTAGGGTTCGGCTGAGTATGAGGGTTAGGGTTAGGATTAGGGTTAGGTTGAGGGCTGGGTGAGGGTGAGGTTTAGGGTTAGGGTTAGGCTTAGGGTAAGGGTAAGGCTGAGGGTGAGGTTGAGGGTGAGGGTTAAGCTTAGGGTGATGGTTAGGGTTACGGTTACGTTGAAGTTTAGCCTGAGGTTTAGGGGTAGAGTGAAGGTTAGTGTGAGGGTGATGGTAAGGGTAAAATTGAGGGTTAGTCTGAGGGTGAGAATTAAGATAAGGATGAGGGTTAGGGTTAGGGTGAGGGTTAGGGTAAGGGTAAGGGTTAGGGGTTATGGTGAGGGTCAGGGTTAGATTGAGGATTAGGGTTAGGTTTAGGGTGAGGATGAGGGTTAGGGTTAGGGTGAGGATTAGGGTTAGAATTAGGTTTAGGGTGAGGGCTAGTATGAGGGTGAGGGTTAGGGTTAGTGTTAGGGTTAGGTTGAGTTTTAGGGTTAGGGTGAGGGTTAGGGTTAGTGTGAGGGTTAGTTTTAGGGTTCGGGTTAGTATTGGGGTGAGGGTAAGTGTTAGGGTGAGGTTTAGGTTTAGGGTGAGGGTTATAGTTAGGTTGAGGGTTAGGGTTAGGGTTAAGGTTATTGGTAGGTTTAGGATTATGTTGAGGGTGAGGGTGAGTTTGAGGGCTAAGTTTAGGGTTAGGGTTAGGGTGAGATTTAGGATTAGGATTAGGGTTAGAGTTACGGTTAGGGTGAAGGTGAGGTTTAGGGTTAGAGTTAGGCTTAGGGTGAGTGTTAGTGTGAGGGTTAGGGTTAGGGTTAGTGTTGGTTAGGTTTAGGGTGAGGTTTAGTGTGAGGGTTAGGGTTATAGTGATAGGGTTAGTATTAGGGTTATGGTGAGGGTGAGTGTGTGGGTTAGGGTTAGGTTTAGTGTTAGGCTTAGGGTTAGGCTGAGGTTGAGGTTGAGGGTCATGGTTAGGGTTAGGGTGAGGGTTAGAGTTAGGGTTAGATTGAGGGTTAGGATGATGGTTAGGGTTAGGATTAGGGTTAGGTTGAGCACTGGGGTGACTGTTAGTGTGAGAGTTAGGGTTAGGGATAGGGTTAGGTTTAGGATTAGGCTTAGGTTGAGGGTGAGTGTGAGGGTTAGACTTAGGGTTAGGGTTAGGCTTAGGGTTAGGGTTAGGCCTAGGCTTAGGGTTTGGTTTAGGGTGAGGTTGAGGGTTAGGATTAGTGTTAGGGTTTGAGTTAGGGTTAGGCTATGGGTGAGTGTGGGGGTGAACATTAGGGTTAGGGTGATGGTTAGGCTTAGGTTTAGTGTTATTGTTAGGGTTAGGTGTAGAGTTACGGTGAGCGTGAGGTTGAGGGTGAGGGTGAGGGTTAGGGTTATGGTTAGGTGAGTTTTAGGGTTAGTGTTATAGGGTTAGGGTGAGGGTGAGGTTTAGGGTTAGAGTTAGGGTTAGAGTTAGGGTTAGGCTTAGGGTATGGTGAGGGTGAGGGTGGGGGAGAGGATTAGGGTTAGGTTTAGGGTTAGGGTTAGAGTTCGTGTTAGGGTTAGAGGTAGGGTTATTGTTAGTGTTATGGTTAGGGTTAAGTTTGCAGTGAGTGTGAGACTGAGGGTGAGGTTTATGGTTAGGGTTAGGTTTAGGGTTAATGTTATTGTTAGGGTTTGGGTTAGAGTTAAGCTGAGGTTGAGGGTGAAGGTGAGGGTTAGGATGAGGGTTAAGGTTAGGATTAGGGTTAGGGTGAGGGCTCGGGTGAGGGTGAGGGTTAGGTTTAGCGTTAGGGTGAGGTTTAGGGTTAAGGTGAGGGTTAGGGTAAGTGTGAGCGTTAGTGTTAGGTTTCGGTTTTGTGTTAGGTTTTTGCGGAGGGTTAGGGTCAGGGTTAGGTTTAGGGTTAGTGTTATGGTTAGGGTTAAGGTGATGGTTAGGGTTACGTTTAGCTTGAAGGTTAGGATGAGGTTTAGGGATAGGATGAGGGTTAGGGTAAGGGTGATGGTAAGGGTAAATTTGAGGGGTAGTCTATGGGTGAGGGCTAAGATAAGCGTGAGGGTTATGGTTAGGGTGAGGGTTAGGTTAAGGTTGAGAGTTAGGGATTAGGGTGAGGGTGAGGGTTAGATTGAGAAGCATGGTTAGGGTTAGTGTGTGGTTTAGGGTGAGGATGAGGGTTTGGGTTAGGTGAGGGTAAGGGTTAGAATTAGGGTTAGGGTAAGGGCTAGGGTGAGGGTGAGGGTTAGGGTTAGGGTTAGGGTGAGGTTTAGGGTTAGGGTGAGGGTTAGGGTTAGTGTAAGGGTTAGTGTTAGTGTTAGGGTTACTGTTTGGGTGAGGGTAAGTGTTAGGGTGAGGGTTAGGGTTAGGGTGAGGGTTATAGTTAGGGTTAGGTTTATTGTTAGTTTTAGGTTTAGTGTTACATTGAGGGTGAGGGTGAGGGTTAGGGTTAGGGTTAGGGTGAGGTTTAGGGTTAGGATTAGGGTTAGAGTTAGGGTTAGGGTGAGGGTGTGGGTTAGTGTTAGGTTTGGGTTAGGGTGAGGGTTACTGTGAGGGTTATGGTTAGAGTTAGGGTTAGTGTTAGGATTAGGGTTAGGGTGAGGTTGAGTGTGTGGGTTAGGGTTAGATTTAGTGTTAGGTTTGGGTTAGGGTTAGGGTTACTGTGAGGGTTATGGTTAGAGTTAGGGTTAGTGTTAGGATTAGGGTTAGGGTGAGGTTGAGTGTGTGGGTTAGGGTTAGATTTAGGGTTAGGCTTAGCGTTAGGCTGAGGGTGAGGTTGAGTGTGAGGGTTGGGTTTAGGTTGAGGGTTAGCATTAGGGTTAGTGTGAGGGTCAGGATGAGGGTTAGGGTTAGGATTAGGGTTAGAGTGAGGGCTAGGGTTAGGGCGACGTTTAGTGTTAGGCTTAGGGTTAGGTTTAGGGTTATGGTTAGGGTGAGGATGAGGTTTAGTGTTAGAGTTAGGGTTAGGGTTAGGGTTAGTGTTAGGCTTAGGGATTGGGTGAGTGTTAGGGGTAGGATGAGGGTTATGGTTATGGTTAGGATTAGGATTAGGGTTAGGGTGAGTGTGAGGGTTAGGGTAAGGGTTAGGCTTAGGGTGAGGTTGAGGGTGAGGGTTAGGTTTAGTGTGAGGGTTAGGGTTAGTGTTAGGGTTAGGGTGAGGGTTAGTGTGAGGGTTAGTGTTAAAGTTAGGGTGTGGGTGAGGGTTAGGGTTAGGGTGATGCTTAGTGTTACGGCCAGGGAGAGGGTTAGCATGAGGGTGAGAGTTAGTGTGAGTGTAAGGATGAGGGTGACAGTAAGGGTAAAGTTGAGGGTTAGGCTGAGAGTGAGTATTACGGTAAATGTGAGGGTTAGGGTTAGGGTGAGGATTAGGGTTAGGATTAGGGTGAGGGTTTGGTTTAGATTGAGGATTAGTTTTAGGGTTAGTGTGAGGTTTAGGGTGAGAATGAGAGTTAGGGTTAGGGTGAGGGCTAGGGTGAGGGTGAGGCTTAGGATTAGGGTTAGGGTGAGTGTGAGGGTTAGGATGAGTGATAGGGTTAGCCTTAGGTTTAGGCTGAGGGTGTGGGAGAGGGTGAGGTTTAGGGTTAGGGTGAAGGTTATGGTTAGGGTTATGGTGAGGTTTAGTGTTAGGTTTAGGGTTAGAGTTAGGGTAATGGTGAGGGTGAGGTTTATAGGAAGAGTTCGGTTTAGGGTGAGGGTTAGGGTTAGCATGAGTGTTAGGGTGGGGATGAAGGTAAGGTTAAATATTAGGGTTGGGCTGAGGGTGAGAGTTACTATAAGGCTGAGGGTTAGGGTTAGGGTGAGGGTGAGGGTTAGATTGATGATTAGTGTTAGGGTTAGGGTGAGGTTTATGGTAAGGCTGAGTGTTAGGGTTAGGGTTATTGTTAGCATTATGTTTAGAGTTGTTTGCGGTCAGGGTGAGGCTGACGGTGAGGTTTATGGTTAAAGTTAGGTTTAGCGTGAGGGTTTGGGTTAGTGTTATTGTTAGGGTTAGGGTTAGAGTTACATTGAGGGTGAGGGTTAGGGTTAGGGTGAGGTTTAGGGTTAGGATGAAGGTTAGGTTTAGTTTGAGGGTTAGTGTTAGTGTTAGGGTTAGTGTTAGGGTGAGGGTAAGTGTTAGGGTGAGGATTAGGGTTAGGGTGAGAGTTATAGTTAAGGTGAGGGTTGAGGTTAGGGTTAGGGTTATTGTTATTGTTAGGTTTAGGGTTACGTTGAGGGTGAGGGTGAGGGTGAAGGTTAGGGTTAGGGTTAGGCTTAGGGTGAGATTTAGGGTTAGGATTAGGGTTAGAGTTAGTGTTAGGGTGAGGGAAAGGTTTAAGGTTCAAGTTAGGATTAGGGTGAGTGTTAGTCTGAAGGTTAGGGTTAGGGTTATTTTTAGGTTAGGGTTAGGGTGAGGGTTAGTGTGAGGGTTAAGGTTAGAGTGAGGGTTAGGGTTAGGATTAGGTTTAGGGTGAGGTTGAGTGTGTGGGTTAGGGTTAGGTTTAGGGTTAGGCTTAGGGTTAGGCTGAGGGTGAGGTTGAGGGTGAGGGTTAGGGTTAGGATGAGGGTTAGTTTTAGGATTAGGGTTAGGATTAGGCTTAGGATTAGGGTTAGGTTTAGGGTTTGGTTTAGTGTGAAGGTGAGGGTGAGGATTAGGATTAGTGTTAGGTTTAGGGTTAGGGTTAGGCTAAGGGTGAGTGTGGGGGTGAGGATTAGGGTTAGGGTGATGGTTAGGGTTAGGGTTAGTGTTATTGTTAGGGATAGGGTTAGAGTTACGTTGAGGGTCAGGTTGAGGGTGCGGGTGAGGGTTAGGGTTAGTGTTAGGGTGAGGTTTGGGGTTAGGGTTAGAGATAGGGTTAGGGTGAGGGTGAGGTTTAGGGTTAGAGTTAGGGTTAGTGTTAGGGTTAGGCTTAGGTTTAGGCTGAGGATGATGGTGGGGGTGAGGATTAGGTTTAGTTTTAGGGTTAGGGTTAGAGTTAGGGTTAGGTTTAGGGTTATTGTTCATGTTATGGTTAGGGTTAAGTTTGAAGTGAGGGTGAGGCTGAGGGTGAGATTTATGGTAAGGGTTAGGTTTAGGGTTGGGGTTAGGGTTAGGGTTAGGGTTAGGGTGAGTGATAGGGTTAGGGTGAGGGTTATGGTTATGGTTAGGATTAGGATTAGGGTTAGGGTGAGGGTGAGTGCGTGGGTTAGGGTTAGGTTTAGGGTTAGGCTTAGGGTTAGGCTGATGGTGAGGTTGAGGGTTATGTTTAGGGTTAGTGTGAGTGATAGTGTTACGGTGAGGGTTATGTTTAGGGTGTGGATTACGGTTAGGTTTAGGGTTAGGGTGAGGGCTACGGTGATGTGAGGTTTAGGGTTAGGGTTAGGTGAGGTTTAGGTTGAGGGTGAGGTTTAGGATTAGGTTTAGGCTGAGGTATAGGGTTATGGTTAGGGTTAGGATTTTGGCGAATGTGAAGTTTAGGGTTAGAGTTAGGGTTATGGTGAGGTTTTGGGTGAGGTTTATGGTTAGTGTTAGTGTTAGGGGTAGGCTTAGGCTGAGGGTGAGTGTGAGTGTGAGGGGTAGTTTTAGGGTTAGGCTTAGGTTTAGGCTGAGGGTGAGGGTGAGGTTTAGGGTTAGGGTGAAGGTGAGGTTTAGGCTTAGACTTAGTGTTAGTGTGAGGGTTAGTGTGAGGTTTAGTGTTAGTTTAAGGGTGTGGGTGAGAGTTAAGGTTAGAGTGATGCTTAGGGTTACGGTCAGGGTGAGGGTTAGGATGAGGGTTAGGGTTAGTGTGAGGGTTAGTGTGAGGGTGAAAATAAGGGTAAAGTTGAGGGCTAGGCTGAGAGTGACGATTACGGTAAATGTGAGGGTTAGGATTAGGGTGAGGGTTAGGGTTAGGGTTACGGTGAGGGTGTGGTTAGATTGAGGATTAGTTTTAGGGTTACTGTGAGGGTTAGTGTAAGGGTTAGGGTTAGTGTTAGGTTGAGGGTAAATGTTAGGGAGAGGATTAGGGTTGGGGTGAGGATTATGGTTAGAATGATGTTTAGGGTTAGGGTTATTGTTAGGGTTATGGTTCGGGTTAGGATGAGGTTTAGTGTTAGCATTAGGGTTAGGGTGAGGACGAGGGTGAGGGTGAGGTTTAGGGTTAGGGTTAGGCTTAGGCTTAGGGTTATGCTGAGCCTGAGGCTGAGGCTGAGGTTAATGGTTAGGCTTGGCGTGATGGTTAGGGTTACGGTTAGGCTGAGTTTTAGGATGAGTGTTAGGGTTAGGGTGAGGGTTATGGTGAGGGTGACAGTAAGGGTAAAGTTGATGGTTAGGGTTAGGGTGAGGGTTAGGGTGAGGATTAGGGTTAGGGTTAGGGTGAGGGTGAGGGTTGGATGGAGGATTAGTGTTAGGGTTAGTGTGAGGTTTAGGGTGAGGATGAGGGTTAGGGTTAGGGTGAGGGCTAGTCTGAGGTTGAGGGTTATGTTGAGGTTTAGGTTTAAGGTGATGGTTAGGGTTAGTGTGACGGTAAGTGTTAGGATTAGGGTTACTGTTAGGGTGAGGGTAAGTGTTAGGGTGAGTGTTAGGTTTAGGGAGAGGGTTATGTTTTGGGTTAGGCTTAGTTTTAGGGTTATGGTTATTGTTAGGGTTAGGTTTAGCGTTACGGTTAAGGTGAGGGTGAGGGTTAGGGTTAGGGTTAGGTTTAGGGTTAGTGTTAGGGTTAGGGTTAGGGTGAGGGTTAGGTTGTGGTTTAGGATTAGGTTTAGGATTAGGGTTATGGTGAGGGTGAGTGTGAGTGTTAGGATTAGGCTTAGGCTTAGGCTTAGGGTTAGGATGAGGGTGAGGGTGGGAATGAGTTTTAGGTTTATGGTGATGGTTAGGTTTAGGGTTAGGGTTAGGATTAGGGTTAGGTAGAGGTCTAGGGTGAGGGTGAGGGTTAGGCTGAGGGTTAGCGTGAGTCTGAGGGTGAGGGTGAGGGTTTTGGTTAGGTTGAGGTTTAGGGTTAGGGTTTGGGTGAGGGTGAGGTTAAGAATGAGGATTAGTTTTAGGGTTAGTGTGAGGTTTAGGGTGAGGATGATGGTTAGGGTTAGGGTGAGCGCTAGGGTGAGGGTGAGGGTTAGGGTTAGGGTGAGGTTTAGGGTTAAGGTGATGGTTAGGGTTAGTGTTAGTGTTAGGGTTATGGTTAGTGTTAGGGTGAGGTTAAGTGTTAGGATGAGGGTTAGGGTTAGGGTGAGGTTTATCGTTAGAATGAAGGTTAGGGTTAGGTATAGGGTTATTTTTAGGATTAGTGTTAGAGTTATGGTTACCCTGAAGGTGAGGGTTAGGATTAGGTTTAGGGTGAGGTTTATGTTAAGGGTTAGGGTTAGAGTTAGGGTTAGGGTGGGGGTGAGGTTTAGGGTTAGAGTTAGCCTTAGTGTTAGTGTTAGGGCTAGGGTTAGGGTTAGTGTGAGGGTTAGGGTTAGGCTTAAGCTTACGGTTAGGCTTAAGCTTAGAATGAGAGTGAGGGTGAGGGTTAGGGTTAACGTGAGGGTTAGGGTTCGGGTTAAGGTTAGGGTGAGGGTTAGGATGAGGTGTAGGGTTAGGATTAGGGTTAGGTTGAGCACTAGGGTGATGGTTAGTTTGAGGGTTAGGGTTAGGGTTAGGGATAGGGTCAGGTTTAGGATTAGGTTTAGATTGAGGGTGAATGTGAGGGTTAGGGTTAGGGTTAGGGTTAGGCGTAGGGTTAGGGTGAGTGTTAGGGATAGGGTTTCGTTTAGGGTGAGGGTGAGGGTTAGGGTTAGGATTAGGGTGAGGGTGAGGGTGAGGGTTTGGTTAAGGGTTAGTGTGAGGTTTAGGGTTATTGTGAGGGTTATGTATATGGTGAGGGTTAGAGTTAGGTTTAGGGTTAGGGTTAGGGTGAGGTTTAGGGTGAGGGTGAGTTTTAGGGTTAGGCTTAGTGTGA
Organism: Dipodomys merriami; assembly: GCF_024711535.1. NCBI lineage: Eukaryota > Metazoa > Chordata > Mammalia > Rodentia > Heteromyidae > Dipodomys > Dipodomys merriami. The sequence goes on from NW_027202968.1 coordinate 96,707, forward strand.
GGTTTAGGGTTATGGTTAGGGTTATTTTTAGGGCGAGTGTGAGGGTTAGGTTTAGAGTTAGGGTTAGGCTTAGGCTTAGGGTTTGGTTATGGCCTGGGGTGAGGGTGAGGGTTAAGGTTAGGGTTAGGTTGAGGGTTAGGGTGAGGGTTAGTGTTAGGGTTAGGGTTAGGGGTGGGTTTAAGGTTAGGCTTAATGTTAGGCTGAGGGTGAGGGTGAGGGTTAGGGTTAGGGTGAGGGTGAGGTTTAGGGTTAGATTTAGTGTTAGGGTTAGGTTAGTGTGAGTGTTAGGGTAAGGGTTAGTGTTATGGTTAGGGTTAGGGTGCGGATGAGTGTGAGGGTTAGGGTTAGTCTTATGCTTAGGCTTAGGGTTAGTCCGAGCATGATGGTGAGGGTTAATGTTAGGGTTTTAGGATTAGGGTTATGGTTAGGGTGAGGGTGAGCTTGAGGGTTAGAGTTAGGTTCAGGGGGAGGTTTAGTGTGAGGGTTAGGGTTAGGGTTGTTGTGAGGGTTAAGGTTAGGGTGATGGTTAGGTTGAGGTTTAATGTCAAGGTTAGGATTAGTTTTAGGACTACTTTTTCCCTGATGGTTAGGTTTAGGGTTCAGCTTAGTCTTAGGGTTAGGCTGAAGGTATGGATGGGGATGAGGATTACGTTTAGAATGATGGTTAGGGTTATGGCTAGGATGAGGGTTAGTGTTTTGATTAGGGTTAGGGTGAGGGCTAGGATGAGGGAGAGTGTTAGGGTTAGGGGTAGGCTTAGGCTTAGGGTTAGGCTGAGGATGAGGGTGAGGGTCAGGTTTAGGGTTAGGGTGATGGTTGGGGTTAAAGTTAGGGTGAGAGTTAGTATAAGGATTAGGGTTAGGGTGCGGGTTAGGGTGAGGGTGACTTTATGGGTAAAGGTGAGCATTAGGCTGAGGGTGAGGTCTAGGGTTAGGGTGAGGTTTATGGTTAGGGTGATGGTTAGGGTTAGGGTGAGGGTTAGTGTTAAGGTCAGGGTTAGTGTTAGGTTGAGTCTACGTGTTAGGGTGAGGGTTAGGGTTAGGGTGATGTTTACGGTTAGGATGAGGGTTAGGGTTAGGGTTAAGGTTATTGTTAGGGTTAGGATTAGGGTTACAGTGAGGATGAGGGTGAGGGTTAGGGTTAGGATGAATTTAGGTTTAGGGTTAGGGATAGAGTTAGGGTTAGGGTGAGGGTGAGATTGAGGTTTAGGTTTAGGGTTAGGGTTTGGGTTAGTGTTAGGGTGAGGGTAAGTGTTAGGGTGAGGGTTTGGGTTAGGGTGAGTGTTATTGTTAGGGTGAGGATTAGGAATAGTGTTAGGGTTTTTGTTAGGGTTAGGTTTAGGGTTACAGTTACGGTGAGGGTGAGGATGAGGGTTAGGGTTAAGGTTAGGGTGAAGTTTAGGGTTTGGGTTAGGGTTAGAGTTAGGGTTAGGGTGAGAGTGAGGTTTAGGGTTAGAGTTAGGTTTAGGGTGAGGGTTAGGTTGAGGGTTAGGGTTAGGGTTAGTGTTAGGGTAAGGGTTAGGGTTAGAGGTAGAGGGAGGGTTAGGGTTAGGGTTAGGGTTAGGTTTAGGATTAGCGTTAGGGTGAGGGCGAGTGTGTGTTTTAGGGTTAGGTTTAGGGTTAGTCTTAGGGTTAGGCTGAGTGTGAGGTTGAAGGTGAGGATTAAGGTACGGGTTAGTGTTAGGGTTAGGGTGAGGTTTAGGGTGAGGTTGAGGGATAGGGTTAGGGTTAGGATTAGGATTAGTGTTAGGCTTAGTGTGAGTGTGAGGGATAGGGATAGGGTTAGGGTTAGGCATAGGGTTAGGCTGAGGTTAAGGGTGAAGGCTGTGTTAGGGTTAGGGTTAGGGTTAGGGTGAGCTTTAGTGTTAGTGTTAGGGTTAGAGTAAAGTTTAGTAATAGTGTTAGGGTTAGGGTGAGAGTTAGGGGGAGGATTAGGGTTAGGGTTACAGTTAGGGTTAGCCTTAGGGTTAGGGTGAGGGTGAGGTTTAGGGATAGAATTAGGGTTAGGGTGAGGCTGAGGGTGAGGGTTAGTGTTAGGGTAAGTGTTAGGTTTGGGGATAGGGTGAGGGTTAGTTTGAGAGTGAGGGTTAGGGTTAGGCTTAGGATTAGGATTTGGATTAGGGATAGGGTGAGTGTGAGGGTTAGGATTAGTGTTAGGGTTAACCTTAGGTTTAGGCTGAAGGTGAGGATGAGGGTGAGGGTTAGGATAAGGGTGAGGGTTAGGGTTAGGTTTAGGGTGAGTTTTAGTGTTAGGGTTAGGGTTAGGGTTAGGGTTAGGGTTAAGGTGAGGGTGAGGGTTAGGGTTAGGGTGAGGGTTAGGGTTAGGATTAGGGTTAGGGTGAGGGTGAGGGTTAGGATTAGGGTTAGGGTTACATTGATTGTTAGTGTTATGGTTAAGGTTACCTTTGTGGTGAGGGTGAGGCTGAGGGTGAGGTTTAGGGTTAGGATTAGGGTTAAGGTTAGCTTTAAGGTTAGGGTTAGTGTTATTGTTAATGTTAGGGTTAGAGTTGCGGTGAGGGTGAGTGTGAAGGTGAGGGTGAGTGTTAGGTTTTGGGTTAGGGTGAGGTTTAGGGTTAGGGTGAGGATTAGGGTTAGGGTGAGGGTAAGGTTTAGCGTTAGAGTTAAGGTTAGGGGGAGAGTTAGGGTGAGGGTTAGGGTTAGGTTGAAGTTTAGGTTTAGGCTTACAGTTAGGTTTAGGATTAGGGTTAGGGTGAGGGTGAGTGTGAGGATTAGGGTTAGGCTTAGGCTTAGGCTTAGGGTTGGGCTGAGGGTGAGGATGGGGGTGGGGATTAAGGTTCTGGTGATTTTTAGGGTTAGGGTTAGGGTGAGGGTTAGGATGAGGGTTAGGGTTAGGATTAGGGTTATGGTGAGGGCCAGGGTGAGGGTGAGGTTTAGGGTTAGGATTAGGCTTAGGCTTATGGTTAGGCTGAGGGTGAGGTTGAGGTGAAGGTTTAGCATTAGGGTGATGGTTAGTGTTACGTTTAGGTTGAAGGTTAGCATGAGGTTTAGAGATAGGGTGAGGGTTAGCGTGAGGGTGATGGTAAGGGTAAAGTTGAGGGTTAGGCTGAGGGTGAGGGTTAAGATCAGGGTGAGGGTTAGTGTTATGGTGAGGGCTAGGGTAAGGGTGAGGGTTAGGGGTTAGGGTGAGGGTAAGGGTTAGATTGAGGATTAGGGTTAGGGTTAGTGTGAGGTTTAGGGTGAGGATGAGTGTTAGGGTTAGGGTGAGGGTTAAGGTTAGGGTGAGGGCTAGGGTGAGGGTGAGGGTTAGGGTTAGGATTAGGGTTAGGGTGGGTTTTAGGGTTAGGGTGAGGGTTAGGGTTAGTGTATGGGTTAGTGTTAGGGTTAGGGTTGGTGTTAGTGTGAGGGTAAGTGTTAGGGTGAGGTTTAGGGTTAGGTTAGGTTTATTCTTGTTGTTAGGTTTAGGGTTATGTTGAGGGTGAGGGTGAGGGTGAGGGTTAGGGTTAGTGTTAGGGTGAGGTTTAGAGTTATGATTAGGTTTAGAGTTAGGAATAGGTTGAGGGTGGGGTTTAGGATTAAAGTTAGGCTTAAGGTGAGGGTTAGTGTGAGGTTTAGCGTTAGGGACAGTGTTAGGTTATGGTTAGTGTGAGAGTTAGTGTGAGGGTTAGGGTTAGAGTGAAGGTTAGGGTTAGGATTAGGGTTAGGGTGAGGATGAGTGTGTGGGTTAGGGTTAGGTTTAGGGTTAGGCTTAGGGTTAGGCTTAGACTGAGGTTGAATGTGAGGCTTAGGGTTAGGGTTCGGGTTCGAGTTAGGGTTAGATTGAGGGTTAGGATGAGGGTTAGGGTTAGGATTAGGGTTAAGGTGAGCACTGGCGTGACGGTTAGTGTGAGGGTTAGGGTTAGGGATAGGGTTAGGTTTAGGATTATGGTTAGGTTGAGGGTGAGTGTGAGGTTTAGGGTTAGGGTTAGGGTTAGGCTGAGGGTTAGGTTTAGGGTTAGTGTTAGGGTTAGGGTTAGGCTGAGGGTGAGGTTTAGCGTTAGTGTTAGTGTTAGGGTTAGGGTTAGGCTGAGGATGAGGGTGGGGGTGAGGATTAGGTTTAGCCTGAGGGTTAGGTTTAGAGTTAGTGTTATAGTTAGGGTTAGGGTTAGAGTTATGGTGAGGGTGAGGTTGCGGGTGAGGGTTAGGGTTAGGGTTAGGGTGAGATTTAGAGTTAGGGTTGGAGATATGGTTAGTGTTAGGGTTGGGCTTAGGGTTAGGCTGAGGGTGAGGGTGGGGATGAGGATTAGGTTTAGGGTTAGGGTTAGGGTTAGAGTTAGGGTTAGGCTTAGGCTTAGGTTTAGGCTGAGGTTGAAGTTGGGGCGAGGATTAGGGTTTTTGTGATGGTTAGGTTTAGGGTTAGGTTGATGGTTAGGATGAGGTTTAGGGTTAGGATTAGGGTTAGGGTGAGGGCTAGGGTGAGGTTGAGGGATAGGGTTAGGTATAGGCTTAGGCTTAGTGTTAGTCTGAATGTGAGGTTGAGGGTGAGGGTTAGGGTTAGGGTGATGGTTAGGTTTACGGTTAGGGTGAGGGTTAGGATGAGGGTTAGGTTTAGGGTGATTGTGATGGTAAGTGTAAATGTGAGGGTTAGGCTGAGGGTGAGGGTTAAGGTAATGGTAAGGGTTAGGTTTAGGGTGCGGGTTAGGGTAAGGTTTATGGTTAGGGTAGGGTGAGAGTGAGGGTTAGATTGAGAATTAGGGTTAGGGTTAGTGTGAGGTTTAGGGTAAGGATGAGGGTTAGGTTTAGGGTGATGGTTAGGGTTAGAATTAGGGTTAGGGTGAGGGCTAGGGTGAGCATGAGGATTAGGGTTGGGTTTAGGGTGAGGGTGAGGTTTAGGTTAAGGTTGAGGGTTAAGATTAGTGTGAGGGTTAATGTTATGGTTAGAGTTAGTGTAAGGGTGAGGGTAAGTGTTAGGGTGATGGTTAGGGTTAGGGTTATTGTTAGGGTTAGGTTTATGGTTACACTTACAGTGAGGGTGATGGTTAGGGTTAGGTTTAGGGTTAGGTTTAGGGTTAGGGTTACAGTTAGACTTTGGGTTAGGGCTAGGATTAGGCTTAGGTTGAAGACTAAGTTGAGGGTGAGGGTGAGGGTTAGGGTTAGGGTTAGGATTAGGTTGAGGGTGAGGGTGAGTGTGTGGGGTAGGGTTAGGTTTAGGGTTAGGCTTAGGGTTAGGCTAAGGGTTAGGTTGAGGGTGAGGGTTATGTTTAGGGTGAGGTTTAGGGTTAGGGTTAGGGGAGTTTTAATGTTAGATTTAGGTTTAGGGATAGGTTGAGGTTTAGGGTTAGGGTTATCTTGAGGGTGAGGTTTAGGGTTCGGTTGAGGGTTAGGATTAGGGCTAGGTTTACGTTGAATGTTAGGGTTAGGGATTTGGTAAGGGTTATCATGAGGGAAAGGGTTAGGATTAGCGTTAGGATGAGGGCTAGGGTGAGAGTGAGTGTTAGGTTTAGGGTAATGGTGAGGTTTAGGTTTCGGGTAAGGTTTAGGGTTAGGGTGAGGGTTAGGGTTAGGGTTATGGTGAGCGTCAGGGTTAGGGTTTGGTTGAGGGTTAGAATTAGGTTTAGGGTTAGGGTGAGGGTTAGGATGAGGGTTAGAGATACAATTAGGGTTAAGCTCAGGGCTTGGTTGAGGATGAGGGTAAGTGTTAGGGTTAGGGTAAGTTTTATGGTTAGGGTGAAGGTGAGGTTAAGGGTTAGGGTTAGGGTTAGGGTTAGGCTTAGGGAAAGGCTGAGTGTGAGTGTAAGGGTGAGGGTTAGGGTGAGGGTGAGGTTTAGGGTTAGAGTTAGGGTTAGGGTTAGAGTGAGCATTACGGTGAGGGTTAGGGTTAGGGATAGGTTTAGGTTTAGGATTAGGATTTGGGTGAGGGTGAGTGTGGGGTTTATGGTTAGGGTTAGGGTTTTAATTAGGGATAGGCTGAGGGTGAGGGTGAGAGTTAGGGTTACAGTGAGGGTTAGGGTGAGTGTTAGCATGTGGGTTAGGTTTAGGATTAGGGTGAGGTTTAGGGTTGGGTTTAGGGTGAGAGTTAGGGTTAGGTTTAAGGTGAGGTTTAGGGTTAGGGTTAGGGTTAGGTTTAGGGATAGGGTGAGGGTTAGGGTTAGGGTTATGTTGAGGGTGAGGTTTAGGGTTAGGTTGAGGGATAGGATTAGGGCTAGGTTTAGGGTGAGGGTTAGGGTGAGGGTTTGCATGAGGGGTAGGGTTAGGATTTGGGTTAGGATGAGGGCTAGGGTTAGGGTGAGGTTTAGGCTGAGGGTTTGGGTTATGGTGAGGGTGTGGGTTAGGTTTGGACTGAAGGTTATTGTGAGGACTAAGGTGAGGGTTAGGTTTAGGGTTAGGGTGAGGGTTAGGTTGAGGTTTAGGTTTAGGGTTAGGGTTAGGATTAGGGTTAGTGTGAGGGTGAGTGTAAGGGTTAGGGTGAGGGTTATCCTTAGGCTTAGGGTTAGGCTGAGGGTGAGGTTGGGGATGAGGATTAGGTTTAGAATCATGGTTCCAGTTATGGTTAGGTTGAGTGTTATGATGAGGGTTAGGGTTAGGATTAGGGTTACGGTGAGGTCTAGGATGAGTGTGAGGTTTAGGGTTAAGTTTAGGCTTAGGCTTAGGGTTAGACTGAGGCTGAAGGTAAGGATGAGGGTTAGGGTTAGGGTGATGGTTAGTGTTACAGTAAGGGTGAGGGTTAGGATGAGGGTTAGGATTAGGGTGAAGGTTACGATGAGGGTGAAAGTAAGAGTAAAGGTGAGGGTTAGGCTGAGGGTGAGGGTTATGGTAAGGGTGACGGTGAGGGTTTGGGTTAGGGTGAGTGTGAGGGTTAGACTGAGGATTAGTGTTAGGGTTAGTATGAGGTTTAGGGTGAGGCTGATGGTTAGGGTTAGGGTGAGGAATAGGGTAAAGTTGAGGGTTAGGGTTAGGGTTTGGGTGAGGTTTAGGTTTAGGGTGATGGTTAGTGGTAGTGTGAGGGATAGTGTTTGGGTTAGTTTTAGTGTTAGGGTTAGCATAAGTGTTAGAATAAGGTATAGGTTTAGGGTGAGGTTTACGATTAGGGTTAGGGTTTGGGTTATGGTGAAGGTGAGGTTTAGGGTTAGAGTTAAATTTAGGGTGAGGGTTAGGGTTAGGGTTAGGGTTAGGTTACTGTTAGGTTAGGGATAAGGTGAGGTTTAGTGTGGGGGTGAGGGTTAGTGTTAAGGTTCAGATTAGGATTAGGGTTAAGGTGAGTGTGAGTGTGAGTGTTAGGGTTAGGGTTAGGATTAGGATTAGAGTTAGGGTGAGGGTGAGGGTTACGGTTAGGGTGAGTGTTGGGATTAGGATTAGTGTGAGGGTTAGGGTGAGTGTTAATCTTAGACTTAGGGTTTGGTTGTATGCTAGGGTGAGGGTGAGGGTGAGGGTGAGGGTTGGGGTGAGGGTTAGGGTGAGGGTTTGGTTAGTGTTAGGTTTAGGGTTGGGATTAGGTTTAGGCAAAATATTAGGCTGAGGGTGAGGGTGAGGGTGACGGTTATGGTGAGTGTGAGGGTTAGGGTTAGGGTTAGGGTATGATTTAGTGTTAGGGTTAGGGTTAGTGTTAGTCTTAGGTTTAAGTTGAGAGTTAGGGGGAGGGTCAGAGTTAGGGTGAGACTTATGTTTAGCATTAGGGTTAGGGTGAGGGTGAGGTTTAGGGATAAATTAGTGTTTGGGTGAAGCTGAGGGTGAGGTTTAATGTTAGGGTTAGTGTTAGGGTTAGGGTTAGGGTGAGGGTTAGGTTGAGGGTGAGGATTAGGGTTAGGGTTAGGATTAGGATTTGCGTTAGGGTTAGTGTGACGGTTAGGGTTAAGGTTAGCCTTAGGTTTAGGCTGAAGGTGAGGGTGAGGGTTAAGTTTAGGTTTAGGTTGAGGGTTAGGTTTAGGGTTAGGGTGAGGTTTAGTGTTAGGGTTAGGGTTAGAATTAGGGTTAGGGTGAGGGTGAAGTTTAACGGTAGAGTTAGGGATAGAGTGAGGGTTAGGGTGAGGGTTAGGGTTAGGGTGAGGGTTAGGGTGGGGGTGACGGTAAGGGTATACATGAGGGTTAGTCTGAGGGTGAGAGTTACTGTAAGGGTGAGGGTTAGGTATAGGGTAAAATTTAGGTTGAGGATGAGTGTAAGGGTTAGGGTGAGTGCTAGGGTAAGGGTGAGGGTTAGGGTTAGGGTTAGGGTGAGCGTGTTAGGTTGAGGGTTGGGGTAAGATTGAGGGTTATGGTTTAGGTGAGGGTTAGGGTTAGGGTTAGGGTTATTGTTATGTTTAGGGTTAGGGTTTAGGTTACGGTGAGGGTGAGGGTGAAGGTTAGGGTTAGGCTTAGGTTTAGGCTTAGAGTTAGGGTGAGGTTTAGGGTTATGGTTATGGTGAGGTTTAGGGTTAGGTTTAGGGTTAGGGTTAGGGTGAGCTTGAGATTTTGTGGTTAGAGTTAGGGTTAGATTGAGCCTGAGGGTGAGGCTTAGGTTTAGGGTTAGTGTTAGGGTGAGGTTAGGTTGAGGGTTAGTGTGAGGGTGAGGGTTAGGCTTAGGTTTAGGATTAGGATTAGGGTTATTGTCAGGGTTAGGGTTAGGATTAGGGTTAGGGTGCGTGTGAGTGTTAAGATTAGGGTTAGGTTTAGGGTTAGGTTTAGGTTTAGGGTTAGGATTAGTGTTATTCTTAGGGTTAGGTTTAGGGTTAGGCTTACGGTTAGGCTGAGGGTGAGGTTGAGGATGAGGATTAGGGTTAGGGTGAGGGTTAGGGTTAGGGTGAGTTTTAGGGCTATGTTTAGGGTGAGGTTGGGGGTTATATTGAGGATTATTGTTAGGGTTAGTGTGAGGTTTAAGGTGAGGATGAGCGTTAGGGTTAGGGTGAGGGTTAGGGTGAGGGTGAGGGTTAGGGTTAGGGTTAGGATGAGGTTTAGGATTAGGGTGATGATTAGGGTTAGTGTGAGGGTTAGTGTTAGGGTTAGGGTTAGTGTTAGGTTGAGGGTTAGGGTTAGGCTGAGTGTTATGGTTATGGTTAGCGTGAGTGTTAGGATTAGGGTTAGGGTTATTGTTAGTGTTAGGGTTAGGGTTTTGTTTAAGGTGAGGGTAAGGGTGTGGGTTAGGGTTGGGGATAGGATGAGGTTTAGGTTTAAGCTTAGGGTTAGAATTAGGGTTAGGGTGAGGGTGAGGTTTAGGGTTAGAGTTAGGTTTAGTGTTAGGTTTAGGGTTAGGGTTAGGGTTAGACTTAGGCTTAATCTTAGGCTTAGGCCAAGCATGAGGGTGAAGGTTAGAGTTAGGGTAAGGGTGAGGAGTAGGGTTAGGGTTAGGATGAGGTTTACGTTTAGGATTAGGGTTGGGGTGAGGGCTAGGGTGAGGCTTAGTGTGAGGGTTAGGGTTAGGGATAGGGTTAGTTTTAGGATTAGGTTTAGGGTAAGGGTGAGTGTGAGCGTTAGGGTTAGGGTTAGGCTTAGGCTTAGGGTTAGGGTTTGGGTTAGGGTGAGGTTTAGGTTTAGGGTTAGGTTTAGAGTTAGGTTTAGGATGAGGGTGAGTTTTAGGGTTAGAGTTAGGGTTAGTGTTAGGATTAGGTTTAGGGTGAGGGTTAATGTTAGTGTTAGGCTTAGGCTTAGGCTTAGGCCGAGCATGAGGGTGAGGGTTAGGCTTCGGGTTATGGTGAGGGTTAGAGTTAGGGTTAGTGTGAGGTTGAGGATGAGGTTTAGGGTTAGGATTAGGGTAAGGGTGAGGGCTAGGGTGAGGGTTATGTTGAGGGCTAGGGATAGGGATAGGGTTAGGTTTAGGAATAGGGTTAGGATGAGTGTGAGTGTGAGAGTTAGGGTTAGGGTTAGGATTAGGCTTAGAGTTAGGGTGAAGGTTAGGGTTTGGGTTTGGGTTAGGGTGAGGGTGAGGCTGAGGATTAGGGTTAGGTTTAGGGTTAAGTTTAGGGTTAGGTTTGGGTTTAGGGTTAGTGTTGGGGTTCAGGTTAGGGTTAGGGTTACGGTGAGGGTTAGGGTGAGCGGGAGGTTTAGGGTGAGGGTTAGGGTCACGGTTAGGTTGAGGGATAGGGTTAGTGTTAGGGTTAGGGTTACAGTGAGAGTTAGGGGGAGGGTTAGGGTTTGGGTTAGGGTTAGGTTTAGGATTAGGTGTAGGATGAGGGTTCCTGTATGTGTTAGGCTTAGGTTTAGGGTTCGGTTTAGGGTTAGGCTGAGGGTGAGTTTGAGGTTGAGGGTTAGGTTTAGGGTGAGGGTAGGGTTTGGGTTAAGTTTAGGGATAGGGTGAGGGTTAGGGTAAGGGTTATGTTGAGGTTGAGGGTTAGGGTTAATTTGAGGTTTAGGGTTAGAGTTAGGGTGAGGGTGAGGGTGAGGTTTAGGGTCAGGTTAACAGTGAGGGTTACGATGATTGTTAGCGTTAGGATTAAGTTATGGTGAGTGCTATAGTGAGGGTGAGGTTTAGGGTTAGGGTTAGGGTGAGGTTTAGGGTTAGTATTAGGGTTAGGGTGAGGCTGAGGGTGAGGGTTAGGGTTAGGGTTAGTGTTAGATTTAGGGTTAGGGTGAGGGTTAGGGTGAGGGTGATGGTTAGGCTTAGGGTTAGGATTAGGATTAGGGTAAGGGTTAGGGTGAGTGTGAAGGTTAGGTTTAGGATTAAGGTTAGGCTAGGTTTAGACTGAGGGTGAGCGTGAGGGTGAGGGATAGGGTTAGGGTGAGGGTTAGGTTTAGTGTTAGGGTGAGACTTAGGGTTCGGGTTAAGTTGAGGGTTAGGGTGAGGATTAGGGTTAATATTAGGGTTAGGGTGGGGGTTAAGTTTAGGCTTAGTGTGAGGGATAGGATGAGGATTAGGGTTAGGATTAGGTTTAGGTTGAGGGCTAGGGTGAGGGTGAGGGTTCGGGTTAGTGTTAGGATGGGGTTTAGGTTTAGGGTTAGGGTTAGTGTTAGGTTTAGGATGAGAGTTAGGCTTATGGTGATGTGAGTGTTAGGGTTAGGGTGAGGTTTAGGGTTAGTATTAGGGTTAGGGTGATGGTGAGTGTTAGGATTAAGGTTAGGGTTAGGTTTAGGGTTAGGTTTAAAGTTAGGATTAGTGTTATTTTTAGGTTTATGGTTAGAGTAACAGTGAGGGTGAGGGTGAGGGTGAGGGTGTGGGTTAGGGTGAAGGTTAGGGTGAGGTTTAGGGTTAGATTTAGGGTTAGGGGGAGTGTTAGGTCGAGGTTTAGGGTTAGGGTTAGGGTTAGTGTTAGGGTTAAGGTTAGGGTGAGGGTTAGGTTGAGGTTTAGGGTTAGGGTTATGGTTAGTGTTAGGATTAGGGTGAGGGTGAGGGTGAGGGTGAGGGTTAGGGTTAGGTTTCGGCTTAGGCTTAGGGTTAGGCTGAGGGTGAGGGTGGGGGTGAGGATTAGGGTTAGGGTGATGGTTAGGATTAGGGTAAGTGTGAGGGCTCGGGTGAGGGTGAGGGTTAGGGTAATGCTTAGGCTTAGGCTTAGGTTTAGGCTGAGGTTGAGGTTGAGGGTGAGGGTTAGGGTTAGCATGATTGTTAGGTTTCCAGTTAGGGTGAGGGTTGGGATGAGGTTTAGGGTTAGGGTGAGGTTAGGTTGAGGATGATGGTAAGGGTAAAAGTGAGGTTTACGATGAGGGTGAGGGTTAAGATAAGGGTGAGTGTTAGGGTTAGGTTTAGGATTAGTGTAAGGGTTAGGGTTAGGGATAGGGTGAGGGTTAGATTGAGGATTAGTGTTAGGGTTAGTGTGAGGTTTAGGGCCAGGATGAGGGTCAGGTTTAGGTGAGGGCTAGGGTGAGGGTGAGTGTTAGAGTTAGTGTGAGGGTTAGTGTTAGGGTTAGGTTAGTGTTAGGGTGACGGTAAGTGGTAGGTGAGGGTTAAGGTTAGGGTGAGGGTTATGGTTAGCGTGAGGTTTAGGGTTTGGGTGACGGTGAGGGTCAGTGTGAGAGTTAGGGTTAACGTTAGGCTTAGGGTTAGGGTGAGGGTTAGGATTAGGTTTTGGGTTAGGGTGAGGGTGAGGTTGAGGATTAGGGTTAGGTTTAGGGTTAGGGTTAGGATTATGGTGAGGGTTAGGGTAAGGGTTAGGCTTAGGTTTACATTTAGGCTGAGTTTGAGGCTGAGGGTGAGGGTTATGTTTAGGGTTAGGGTGATGGTTAGGGTTAGGGTAAGTGTTATTTTTAGGGTTAGGGTTAGATTTATGATGAGGTTGAGGATGAGGGTGAGGGTGAGGGTGAGGTTTAGGTTTAGGGTTAGGGTTATATTTAGGATTAGGGTGAGGGTGTCGGAAATGTTAAAGGTGAGGGTTAGGCTGAGGATGCGGTATACGGTAAGGGTGAGTGTTAGGGTTAGTGTGAGGGTTAGGGTTAGGATTGGGGTGAGAGTTAGGGTTTGGGTTTAGTTTATTGTTATGTTGAGGGTTAGGTAAGGGTTACGATGAGGGTGAGAGTTAGGGTTAGGTTGAGGGTTAGTGTTAGGATTAGGGTTAGGGTGAGGGTGAAGGTTAGGGTTAGTGTTAGTTTCAGGGTTAGGATGAGGGTTAGGGTTAGGATTAGGGTTAGGGTGAAGGCTAGTTTGAGGTTGAGGTTTAGGGTTAGCGTTAGGGTGAGGTTTAGGCTTTGGGTTAGGGTTAGAGAGAGGGTTAAGGTGAGTGTGAGCTTTAGGTTTAGGGTTAGGGTTAGGATGAGGGTTAGGGATAAGTTTAGGGTTATGGTTGGGATGACGATGAGGGTAAGGGTTAGTTTTAGGATTAGGTTCAGGGGGAGAGTGAGTTTCAGTGTTAGGATTAGTGTTAGGGTTAGGGTTAGGCTGAGGGTGAGGGTAAGACTGAGGGTTAGGGTTAGGGTGAGGGTGAGGGTGAGGGTTAGGGTTAGGGCTAGGGTTATTGTTAGGGTTAAGCTTAGGTTTAGGATTAGGGTTAGGGTGAGGGTGAGGATGAGTGTTAGGATTAGACTTAGGAATAGGGTTTTCGTTAGGGTTAGGGTTAGCGTTAGGGTGAGGGTTAGGTTTAAGATTATCGTTAGGATTATTGTTAGGTTTAGGGTGAGGGTGAGGGGTAGGTTTAGTGTGAGGGTTAGGTTTAGGGTTAGGTTTAAGGTGAGGTTAAGTTTTAGGGTGAGGGTTAGGGTAAGGTTGAGCTTTAGGGTTAGCATTAGGGTTAGGGGTAGGGTGACGGTTAGGGTTAGGGTTAGGGTGAGCGTGCTGGTGAGGGTTATGTTGAGGGTGAGGTTGAGGGTGTGGATTAGGTTTAGGGTAAGGAAGAGGGTGAAGGTGAGGTTTAGGGTTAGGATTAGGGTTAAGGTTAGGGTGAGGTTGAGGGTTAGGTTAACGGTTAGGTTGAGGGTTAGGGTTAGTGTGAGGGTTGGATGAGCATGAGGGTAAGGGTTAGGGTGAGGGTTAGGGTGAGGGTGAGTCTTAATGTTCGATTTAGTGTTAGGGTGAGGGTTAGTGTGAGGGTAAAGGTTAGGGTTTGGTTTAGGGTTAGTGTGAGGATGAGGGTTAGGGTTAGGGTTAGGGGGAGGGTTAGGGTTAGTGTCAGGGGTTGGGTGAAGGTGAGGGTAAGGGTTAGGGTGAGGGTTAGGTTTAGGTTTAGGGTTATGGTGGGGGTTAGTGTGAGGTTTGGTGTTAGGGTTAGTGTTATGTTTAGGATGAGGGTTAGGGTGAGGGTGAGGGTTAAGGTGAGGGTGAGGGTTAGTGTGAGGTTGAAGGTTAGTGTTAGGGTGAGTTTTAGGGTTAGGATTAGTGTTAGGATGAGGGCTTGGGTGAGGGTGAGGGTTAGTGTTAGGGTTAGGGTTAGGTTGAGGCTTAGGTTAGGGTGAGGGATCAGGTGAGGGGTACGTTTAGGGTTAGGTTTAGGGTGAGGGTAAAGGTTAGGATGAGGTTTAGGGTGAGGATGAGGTTTAGGGAGAGGAATAGGATTGGGTTGAGTTTTAGGGTTAGGATTAGGCTCAGGGTATGTTTTAGGGTGAGGGTTAGGGTGAGGGTTAGGGTTAGGGTGAAGGTTAGGGATACGGTTTGGGTTATGGTTAGAGTGACAGTGAGAGTGAGGGTTAGTTTTAAGGTTTGGGTTAGGGTTAGGGTTAGGGTTAGGGATACGGTTATGGCTAGGGTTAGGGTGACGCTGAGGGTTAGGGTTGGGGTTAGGGTTAGGGTTAGGGTAAGGTCTAGGGTGAGGTTTAGGGTGAGGGTGAGGTTTAGGGTGAGGGTTAGGGTGAGGTTAAGGTGTGGGTGAGGGTATGTGTTAGATTGAGGGTTAGGTTTAGGGTTAGGGTTAGGGTGAGGGTTAGTGATAGGTTTACGGTTAGGGTTAGGGTGAGGGTGAGGGTGAGGGTTAGGGTTAGGGTAAGGTTCAGGGTGAGGGTGAGGTTCAGGGTTAGGATTAGGGTTAGGTTTAGGGTTAGGCTGAAGATGAGGGTGTGGGTGAGGTTCAGGTTTCAGGTGAGGGTGAGGATTAGGGTGAGTTTTAGTGTGTGGGTTAGTGTTAGGGTAAATGTGAGGATTAGGGTTAGGGTTATGGTGAGTGCAAGGGTTAGGTTTAGGTTTAGGGTAAGGTTTAGTGTTAGGGTTATGTTTAGAGTGAGGGTTAGGTTTAGTGTGAGTGTTAGGGTGAGGTTTAGGTTTAGTGTTACCTTTAGGGTGGGGGTGAGGGTTAGGGTTAAGGTGAGGGTTAGGGTTTGGCTGAGGGTTAGGGTGAAGGTGAAGGTTAGGGTGAGGGTGAGACTTAGAGTTATGGTTAGGGTTAGGGTGAGGGTTAGTGGGAGGATAAGGGTTAGAGTTAGGTTTAGGGTTAGTGTGAGGATGAGGGTTAGGGTGAGGGTTAGTGTTATGGTGAGGGTGAGGGTTAAGTTTAAGTTTGTGTGAGGGTTAGGGTTAGGGTTAGGTTTTGGGTTAGGGTGAGGGTGAAGTTGAGGGTGATGGTGAGGGTTAGGGTTAGGGTTAGGTTGAGTTTTAGGCTTACTGTGAGGGTTGGGTGAGCATGAGGTTAAGGGATAGGGTGAGGGTTAAGGTGAGGGTGAGAGTTAAGGTTAGGGTTAGGGTTAGGTTGAGGGTTCGTGTGAGGGTTAGGGTTAGGGTTAGGTAAGGGTTAGTGTGAAGATTAGGATTAGGGTGAGTTTTAGGTTAGGTTTAGGGTTACTGTTACGGTGAGTGTAAGGGTGAGAGTAAGGGTTAGGGTTAGGGTGAAGTTTAGTGTTAGGGTTAAGATTAGAGTTAGGGTTAAGGTGTGGGTGAGGATTAGGGGTAGAGTTAGGATTAGGGTGAGCGTTAGGGTGAGGGTTAGTGTTAGGGTGTGGATTAGGGTGGGGTTGAAAGTAAGGGTAAATTTGAGGGTAAGGCTGAGGGTGAGGGTTACAGTAAGGGTGAGGGTTAGAGTTAGGGTAAGCGTTAGCGTTAGCATTAGGGTTTATGTTACGGTGAGGGTAAGTGTTAGGGTGAGGGTTAGGGTTAGGGTGAGAGTTACGGTTAGGGTGAGTGTGAGGGTTAGGTTAGGGTTATTGCTAGGGTTAGGATTAGGGTTAGGGTTAGGGTTATGGTTATGGTTAGGGTTAGGGTTAGGATGAAGTTTAGTTTTCGGGTTAGGGTTAGAGTTAAGGTTAGGTTGAGGGTAAGATTTAGGGTTAGAGTTAGGGTTAGTGTTAGTGTTAGGGTGAGGGTGAGGGTTAGGGTTAGGCTTAGGCTTAGGCTTAGGCTTAGGCCGAGCATGAGAGTGAGTGTTCCGCTTCGGGTCCCGGTGAGGGTTAGGGTTAGGGTGAAGGTTAGATTGAGTTTTAGGGTTAGGGTTAGGGTGAGGGCTAGGGTTAGGGATAGGTTTAGGTTTAGGATTAGGGTTAGGGTGAGGGTGAGTGTGAGGTTTAGGGTTAGGGTTAGGCTTAGAATTAGGGTGAGGGTTAGGGCTATGGTTTGGGTTATTGTGAGATTGAGGCTGAGGATAAGGGTTAGGTTTAGGGTTAGGTTTAGTGTTAGTGTTAGGGTTAGGGTTAGGGGTATGGTGAGAGTTAGGGTTAGAATTAGGATTAGGCTTAGAGTTAGGATGAGGGTGAGTGTGGGTTTGAGGAATAGAGTTATGGTTAGGGTTAAGCTTAGGGTTAGGCTTATTTTTAGTGTTATGCTTAGGGTTAAGTTTGCGGTGAGCATGACGCTGAAGGTGAGGGTTATGCTTATGGTTAGGGTTAGGGTTAGGGTTAGTGTTATTCTTAGGGTTAGGGTTAGAGATACGGTGAGGATGAGGTTGAGAGTGAGGGTTAGGGTTAGGGTGCGGTTTCGGGATAGGTTTAGGGTAAGAGTTAGGGTGAGGGTGAGGTTTAGAATTAGAGTTATTGTTAGGGGGAGTGTTAGGGTTAGGGTGAGGGTGAGGGTGAGGATTAGGTTTAGGTTTAGGTTTAGGGTTAGGGTTAGGTTTTTAGGATACGGTTAGGGTTAGGCCTACGGTGAGGTTTAGGGTTAAGGTTAGGCTTAGGGTTAGGCTGAGGGTGAGGGTGGGTGTGAGGATTATTGTTAGGGTTAGGGTTAGTGTTATGGTAATTGTTAGTGTTATGGTTAGGGTTATGTTTGCTGTGAGGGTGCGTCTGAGGGCGATGGTTTTGGTTATGTTTAGGGTTAGGGTTAGGGTTAGAGGTATTGTTAGGGTTAGGGTTAGAGTTACCGTGAGGGTGACGGTGAGGGTGAGGTTTATGGTTCAGGTTAGGGTTCGGGTTAGGGTGAAGTTTAGATTGAGGTTTAGGGTTAGGATTAGGGTAAGAGTGAGGGCTAGGGTTAGGGTTAGGGTGAGGGCTAGGGTAAGAGATAGGGTTAGGTTTAGGATTAGGGTTATGGTGAGGGTGAGTGTGAGGTTTAGGGTTAAGGTTAGGCTTAGAGTTAGGGTGAGGGTTAGGGTTAGCGTTTGGGTTTGTGTGAGGTTGAGGCTGAGGATTAGCATTAGGTTTAGGGTTAGGTTTAGGGTTAGGTTTAGTGTTAGGTTTAAGGTTAGGATTAGGGTTATGATGAGGGTTAGGGTTAGAGTTAGGATTAGGCTTAGGGTTAGGGTGAGGGGGAGGGTGGGTTTGAGGATTAGAGTAAGGGTTAGTGTTAGGCTTAGGGTTAGGCTTATTATTAGTGTTATGCTTAGGGTTTAGTTTGCGGTGAGCATGAGGCTGAAGGTGAGGGTTATGGTTAGGGTTAGGCTGAGGGGGAGGGTGAGTGTGAGGATTAGGTTTAGGGTTAGAGTTAGTGTTAGGGTTATTGTTAGTGTTATGGTTAGGGTTAAGTTTGCTGTGAGGGTGATTCTGAGGTTGAGGGTTATGGTTATGGTTAGGGTTATTGTTAGAGTTATTGTTAGGGTTAGGGTTAGAGTTATGGTGAGGGTGAGGGTGAGGATTAGGGTTCGGGTTACTGTGAAGGTTAACTTGCAGTTTAGGGTTAAGATGAGTGTACGGATGAGGGCTAGGGTTTGGGTTAGGGTTAGGGTTATGGGGAGAGATAGGGTTAGGTGTAGGGTTAGGTTTAGGGTTAGGATTAGGGTTTGGGTAAGGATTCCGGTGAGGGTTAGGGTTAGGATTAGGCTTAGGCTTACAGTTAGGCTGAGGTTGAGGCTGAGGGTGAGGGTTATGGTTATGGTTAGGGTTAGGATTAGGGTTAGGGTAAGTGTTATTGTTAGGGTTAGGGTTAGAGTTATGGTGAGGTTCAGGGAGAGGGTGAGGGTTAGGGTTAGGGTGAGGTTTAGGGTTAGGTTTAGTGTTAGGGTTAGTATTAGGGTGAGGGTGTCGGTAAGGCTAAAGGTGAGGGTTAGGCTGAGGGTGAGGGTTATGGTAACAATAAGGGTTACACTTAGGGTGAGGGTTAGGGTTAGGGTTGGGGTGAGAGTTAGTTTTCACGTTCAATTTAGGGTTAGGTTGAGGGTTAGGGTAAGGATTACGGTGACGGTGAGGGTTAGGGTTAGGTTGAGGGTTAGTGTTAGGATTAGGGTTAGTGTGAGGTGAAGGTTAAGGTTAGTGTTATGGTGAGGGTTAGGATGAGGGTTAGGGATAGGATTAGGGTTAGGGTGAGGGCTAGTTTCAGGTTGAGGTTTAGGGTTAGCTTTAGGGTGAGGTTTAGGGTTAGGTTTAGGGTTCGGGCTAGGGTGAGGGTGAGGTTTACGATTAGAGTTAGGGTTAGGGTGAGGCTGAAATTGAGGTTTAGGGTTAGGGTTAGTGTTAGAGTTAGGGTTAGGGTGGGGGTTAGGTTGAGGGTGAGGGTTAGGCTAAAGGTTAGGATTAGGATTAACATAAGGGTTAGGGTGAGTGTGAGGGTTAGGGTTAGGGTTAGGCTTAGGGTTAGGCTGAGGGTGAGGTTGAGAATGAGGGTTAGGGTTAGGTTTATGGTGAGAGTTAGGGTTCGGGTAAATTTAGGGTTAGGTTGAGGGTTAGGGTTAGGTTTATGGTGACCTTGAGTTTTAGGGTAATGTTGAGGCTTAGGGCTAGGATTAGGGTTAGGGTAAGGGTTAAGGTTAGGGTTAGGGTGAGGTTAAGAATGAAGATTAGGGATAGGGTGAGGGCTAGGTTGAGGGTGAGGTTTAGGGTTAGTGTTAGATTACGGTTTAGGGTTAGATTTAGGGTTAGGGTGAGGGCTAGGTTGAGGGTTAGGTTTACGGTGAGGGTGAGGGTTAGGGTTAGGGTGAGGGTTAGGGTGAGGATGATGGTAAGGGTAAAGGTGAGGTTTAGGTTGAGATTGAGTGTTAGGGTGAGGGTTAGGGTTAGGGTTAGGTTTAGGGTTAGGGTAAGGGTTAGGTTTAGGTTCAGTGTGAGTGTTAGATTGAGGATAAGGGTTAGGGTTAGTGTGAGGTTTAGCGTGAGGATGTGGGTTAGGTTTAGGGTGAGGGTGAGGGTTAAAATTAGGGTTAGGGTGAGGGCTAGGGTGAGGGTGAGTGTTAGGGTTAGGGTTAGGTTTATGGTGAGGTTGAGGATTAGGTTGAGGGTTAGCGTTAGTGTGACGGTTAGTGTTCGGGTTAGGGTCAGTGTTAGGGTGAGGGTAAGTGTTAGGGTGAGGGTTAGGTTTAGGGTGAGGTTTATGGTTAGGTTGAGGGTTAGGGTTACTGTTATTTTTAGGGTTAGGTTTAGGGATACGGTTACGGTGAGGGTGAGGGTGAGTTAGGGTTAGGTTTAGGGTGAAGTTTAGTGTTAGGGTTAGGGTTAGTGTTAGGGTTATGGTGAGGGTGAGGGTTAGGTGTAGAGTTAGGTTTAGGGTGAGGGTTAGGGTCAAGGTTAGGGTTAGGGTGCGGTTTAGGGTGGGGATGAAGGTAAGGATAAATTTGAGGGTTAGGCTGAGGGTGAGGGTTACAGTAATGTTGAGGTTTAGGGTTAGGGTGAGGGTTAGTGTTAGGGTTAGGATGAGGGTGGGGGTTAGATTGTGGATTAGTGTAAGGGTTAGTGTGAGGTTTAGTGTGAGCTTGAGGGTTAGGGTTAGTGTTAGCGTGAGGTTTACGGTTAGGGTGATGCTTAGGGTTAGTGTGAGCGTTATTGTTAGCGTTAGGGTTTATGTTAGGGTGAGGGTAAGTGTTAGAGTGAGGGTTAGGTTTAGGGTGAGAGTTAAGGTTAGGGTGAGTGTGAGGGTTAGGGTTAGGGTTATTGTTAGGGTTAGGGTTAGGGTTAGTGTTAGGGTTAGGGTTAGGGTTAGGGTTAGGATGAGGTTTAGTTTTAGTCTTAGGATTAGAGTTAGGGTTAGGGTGAGGGTGAGATTTAGGGTTAGAGTTAGGGTTAGTGTTAGTGTTAGTGTTAGGGTGAGGGTTAGGGTTAGGTTTAGACTTAGGCTTAGGCTTGGGCTTAGGCCGAGCATGAGGGTGAGGGTTAGGGTTCAGGTTAGTGTGAAGTTTAGATTGAGGTTTAGGGTTAGGATTAGGGTAAGGGTGAGGGCTAGGGTTAGGGTTAAGGTATGGGCTAGTGTTAGGGATAGGGTTAGGTTTAGGATTAGGGTTAGGGTGAGGGTGAGTGTGAAGTTTAGGGTTAGGCTTATGCTTAGAATTAGGGTGAGGGTTAGGGTTAGTGTTTGGGTTAGTGTGAGGGTGAGGCTGAGGATTAGGGTTAGTTTTAGGGTTAGGTTTAGGGTTAAAGTTAGGGTTAGGCTTAGGCTTAGGATGAGGGTGAGGGTGGGGTTGAGGATTAGAGTTAGGGATTGGGTTAGTCTTAGGGTTAGGTTTATTGTTAGTGTTATGGTTAGGGTTAAGTTTTCGGTGAGCATGAGGCTGAAGGTGAGGGTTATGGGAAGGGTTAGGATTAGGGGGAGGGATAGGTTGAGGTTTAGGGTTAGGGTTAGTGTTAGGGTAAGTGTGAGGGTGAGGGTTAGTTTGAGGTTTAGGGATAGGGTTAGGTTTAGGATTAGGATTAGGGTGAGACTGATTGTGAGGTTTAGGGTGAGGATTAGGCTTAGGCTTATGGTTAGGCTAAGAGTGAGGGTGGGTGTGAGGATTAGGGTTAGGGATAGGCTTAGGCTTAGGGTTAGACTGAGGGTGAGGATGGAGGTGAGGTTTAGGGTTAGTGGGATCGTTAGGATTAGGGTAAGGGTGAGGGCTTGGGTGAGGATAAGGGTTAGGGTAAGGCTTAGGCTTAGGCTTCGGTTAGGCTGAGGGTGATTTTGAGGGTGAGGGTTAGGGTTAGCGTGATGGTTAGGTTTATTGTTAGGGTGAGGGTTAGGATGAGGTTTTGGGTTCGGGTGAGGTTAGGGTGAGGATGATGGTAAGGGTAAAGGTGAGGTTTAAGCTGAGGGTAAGGGTTAAGATGAGCGTGAGGGTTAAGGTAAGGGTGAGGGTTAGGGTTAGGGTGAGGCTGAGTGTGAGGTTTAGGGTGAGGATTAGGCTTGGGCTTACAGTTAGGCTAAGGGTGAGGGTGGGGGTGAGGGTGGGTGTGAGGATTAGGGTTAGGGTGATGGTTAAGGTTAGGGTTAGTGTTATTGTTAGGGTTAGGGTTAGAGTTACGGTGAGGGTGAGGGTGCAGGTGAGGGTTAGAGTTAGGGTTAGGGTGGGGTTTAGGGTTGGGTTAGGATTATGGTTAGGGTGAGGCTGAGGTTTAGGGTTAGATATACTGTTAGGGGGAGGGTTAGTGTTAGGGTCAGGGAAAGGGTTATTGTTAGGGTTAGGATGAGGGTGGGGGTTAGGTTGAGATTTAGGGTTAGTGTTAGGATTAGGGTTAGTGTGAGGGTTAATGTTATGGTTAGGGTTAGGTTTAGGGTGCGGGTTGTTGTTAGGGTTTGGGTTATTCTGAGGGTTATCGGTGGGGTGAGGGTTAGGATAAGGGTTAGAGTTATTGTTAGGGTTAAGTTTAGTGTTTCGGTTACGGTGAGGGTGAGGGTTAGGATTAGGGTTAGGGCTAGGTTTAGGGTTTGGTTTACAGTTAGAGTAAGGGTTAGTGTTAGTGTGAGGATTAGGGTTAGAGTTAGGGTTAGGGTGAAGGGTAGGTTGACGTTTAGGGTTAGGGTTAGTGTGAGGGTTAGGGTTAGGCTGAGAGTTAGGGGGAGGGTTAGCATTACAGTTAGGTTTAGGTTTATGGTTAGGGTTAGCCTTAGTGTTAGGGTGAGGGTGAGGTTTAAAGTTAGAATTAGGGTTAGGGTGAGGCTGAGGGTGAGGGTGAGGGTTAGGATTAGGGTTAGCATTAGGATTAGGGTTTGGGTTAGGGTGAGTGTGAGGGTTAGGGTTAGGGTTAGGGTTAGCCTTAGGTTTAGGCTGAGGGTGAGGGTGAGGGTGAGGGTTAGGGTTAGTTTAAGGGTTAGGGTTAGGGTTAGGGTGAGGTTTAGTGTTTGGGTTAGTCTTAGAGTTAGGGTTAGAGTGAGCGTGAGGTTTAGGGGTAGAGTTAGGGTTAGTGTGAGGGTTAGGTTGATAGTTAGGGTTAGGGTGAGGGTTAGGGTGGGGGTGAAGTTGAGGGTAAACGTGACAGTTAGGCTGAGTGTGAGGGTTATGGCAAGGGTGAGGATTGGGGTTAGGGTGAGAGTTAGGGTTAGGGTTAGTGTGAGAGTTAGGGTTCGGGTTAAGTTTAGGGTTAGGGTTAGGGTTAGTCTAAGAGTTTCAGTGAGGGTGAGGGTTAGTGTCAGTTTGAGAGTTAGGGTTAGGATTAGGGTTAGGGTGAGGGTTAGTGATTGGGTTAGTGTTAGGGTGAGGGTTAGGATGATGGTTAGGGTTAGGGTGAGGGCTAGTGGCAGGTGAGGTTTAGGGTTAGGGTGAGGTTTACGGTTAGGGTTAGGGTTAAGGTTAGGTTGAAGTTGAGGTTTAGGGTTAGAGTTAGGGTTAGGGTGAGGCTGAGGTTGAGGGTTAGGGTTAGGGTGAGGTTTAGTGTTAGGATTAGTGTTAGAGTTAGGGTTAGAGCAAGGGTTAGGTTGTGGGTGAGGGTTAGGCTTAGCGTTAGGTTTAGGTTTAGGTTGAGGGTGAGGGTGAGTTTGAGGGTTAGGGTTAGGTTGAGGATTAGGGTTAGGTTGAGGGTTAGGGTTAGGATTAGGGTTAGGGTGAGGGTTAAATTTAGGGTTAGGGTGAGGGTAAGGATGAGGATTAGGGTTAGGATTAGGATTATGGTGAGGGCTAGGGTGAGGTTGAGGGTTAGGGTTAGTTTTAGATTAAGGTTTAGGGTTAGCAATAGCTTTAGGGTGAGGGTTAGGTTGAGGGTTTGGGTTACAATGAGTGTGAGGTTAGTGTTAGGGTGAGGGTTAGGGTTAGGATTAGGGTTAATGTGAGAGTGAGTGTTAGGTTAGGGTTAGGTTTAGGGTTAGGGTTAGGTTTAGGGTTAGGTTTAGGGTTAGGGTGAGGATGATGGTAAGGGTAAAGTTGAGGTTTAGCGTGACGGTGAGGGTTAAAATAAGGGTGAGGGTTAGGTTTAGGCTTAAGTTTAGGGTAAGGTGTAGGATTAGGGGCAGGGTGATTGTTAGATTTAGGATTAGGGTTAGGGTTAGTGTGAGTTTTAGAGTGAGGATGAGGGTTAGGGTTAGGGTGAGGGTGAGGGTTAGAATTAGGGTTAGGGTGAGGGCTAGGGTGAGGG
Organism: Dipodomys merriami; assembly: GCF_024711535.1. NCBI lineage: Eukaryota > Metazoa > Chordata > Mammalia > Rodentia > Heteromyidae > Dipodomys > Dipodomys merriami. The sequence continues at coordinate 119,567 of NW_027202968.1, forward strand.
TGAGTGTTAGGGTAAGGGTTAGGCTTAGGCTTAGGATTAGGCTGAGCGTGAGGTTGAGAGTGAGGGTTAGGGTTAGGGTGATGGTTAGGTTTAGGTTAGGTTAGGTTATGGTGAGGGTGAGATTCAGGGTTACAGTTAGGGTTAGTATGAGGGTTAGGGTTAGGGTGCAGGTTAGCCTGGGGGTGACGGTAAGGGTAAATGTGGGGTTAAGATAAGGGTGAGGATTCCGGTATGGGTGAGTGTTAGGGTTAGGGTGAGGGTTAGTGTTAGCATTAGATTGAGGGTGAGGGTTAGATTGAGGATTAGTGTTAGGGTTAGTGTGAAATTTAGGGTGAGGATGAGGGTTAGAGTTAAGGTGAATGCTAGGGTGAGTGTGAGGGCTAGGGTTAGGTTTAGGGTGAGGGTAAGTGTTAGGGTGAGGGTTAAGGTTAGGGTGAGGGTTATGGTTAGGGTGAGGGTTAGGGTTAGGATTAGGTTTATTGATAGGGTTACGGTTACTGTGAGGGTGAGGGTGAGGATTAGGGTTAGGGTTAGGATGAGGTTTAGGTTTAGGGTTAGGGTTAGAGTTAGGGTTAGGGTGAGGGTTAGGGTTAGGCTTAGGCTTAGGCTTAGGCTTAGGCCGAGCATGAGGGTGAGGGTTCGTGTTCGTGTTCGGGTGAGTGTTAGGGTTAGGTTTAGGGGTAGGTTGGAAGTTCGGTTGAGGTTTAGGGTTAGGATGTTTAAGGGTGAGGGCTAGGCTTAGAGTTAGCTTGAGGGTTAGGGTTAGGGTTTGGGTTAGGGTGTTGTTGAGGCCGAGGATTAGTGTTAGGTTTAGGGTTAGGTTTAGGGTTAGTGTTAGTGTTAGGGTTTTGGTTAGGGTTAGGGTGAGGGTGAGGGTTAGGGTGAGGGTGATGGTTAGATTTAGGATTAGGGTTAGGCTGAAGGTTAGGGTGAGGTTGAGGGTTAGGGTGAGGATGAGGGTTAGGTTTAGGGTGAGGGCTAGGGTTGGGTGAGGTTTAGGGATAGGGTTAGCGTGAGGTTTAGGGTTAGGGTAATGGTTAGGGTTAGTGTGAGGGTTAGTGTTAGGGTTAGGGTTATTGTTAGGTTTTGGCTAAGTGTTAGGGTGAGGGTTAGGGTTAGGGTGAGGTTTATGGTTAGGGTGAGGGTTAGGGTTATGCTTAAGGTTATTGTTAGGGTTACGGTTACGGTGAGGGTGAGGGTGGGGTTTATGGTTAGGGTTAGGGTTAGGTTGAAGGTGAGGTTTAGGGTTAGATTTAGGGTTAGTGTTAGGGTGAGGTTTAGTGTTAGAGTTAGGGTTAGGGTGAGGCTGAGGGTGAGGGTTAGCGTTAGGATTAATGTTAGGTTTAGGCTTAAGGTGAGGGTTAGGTTGAGGGTGAGGGTTAGGGTTAGGTTTAGGAGTAGGATTAGGGTTAGGGTTAGGGTGAGTGTGAGGTTTAGGGTTAGGGTTAGGGTTAGGGATAGGCTTAGGGTTAGGCTGAGGTTGAGGGTTAGGGTTGGGGTTAGGGTGAGGTATAGGGTTAGGGTTAGGGTGAGTGTGAGGGTTAGGTTTAGGGTTTGGCTTAGGATTAGGCTGAGGGTGAGGGCATGGGTTAGGGTTAGGATGAGGGTTAGGGTTATGTTGAGGGTTACGATGAGGATTAGGGTTAGGATTAGTTTTAGGGTGCGGGTTAGTGTGTGTGTTAGGGTTAGGTTTAAGTTTAGGCTTAGGGTTAGGCTGAGCGTGAGTTTGAGGGTTAGGGTTAGGGTTAGGGTGAGGGTTAGGGTAAGGGTTAAGGGGTGGGTTCGGAAGAGGGTTAGGGTTAGGTTTAGGGTTGGGGGAGGGCTAGGGTGAGGGTGAGGTTTAGGATTAGGTTTGGGGTGAGGGTTAGGGTAAGGGTGAGATTTAGGTTTCGGGATAAGTTTAGGGTTAGGTTGAGTGTTATGGTAAGTGTTATGATGAGGGTGAGGGTTAGGGTTAGGTTGAGGGTTAGGGTTGGGATTAGGGTTAGGGTGAGGGTGACAGTGAGGGTTAGGTTTAGTGTTAGGGTGAGTGTTAGGATGAGGGTTAGGGTTAGGATTAGGGTTAGGGTTAGTGTTAGGGTTAGGGTGAGGTTGAGGGTTAGGTTGAGGTTTAGGGATAGGGTTAGGTTTAGGATTAGGGTTTAGGTTGAGGGTGAGGGTGAGTTTGAGGGTTAGGGTTAGGTTGAGGATTAGGGTTAGGTTGAGGGTTAGGGTTAAATTTAGGGTTAGGGTGAGGGTAAGTATGAGGATTAGAGTTAGGATTATGGTTAGTTTGAGGGCCAGGTTGAGGGTGAGGGTTAGGGTTAGTATTAGATTAAGGTTTAGGGTTATGGTTAGGGTTAGGGTGAGGATTATGTTGAGGATTAGGGTTAGAGTGAGTGTGAGGATTAGGGTTAGGATGAGGGTTAGGGTTAGGATTAGGGTTAGTTTGAGGGTGAGTGTTAGCATTAGGGTTAGGTTTAGGGTTAGGTTTAGGGTTAGGATTAGTGTTATTTTTAGGGTTAGGGTTAGAGTTATTGTGAGGGTGAGGGTGAAGGTGAGGGTTAGGGTTAGGGTTAGGGTGAGGTTTAGGGTTAGGTTTAGGATTAGGGTTAGGGTGAGGGTGAGGTTTAGGGTGAGATTTAGTGTTAGTTGGAGGGTTAGGTCTAGGGTGAAGTTTAGGGTTAGTTTTAGGGTTAAGGTTAGGGTGAGGGTTAGGTTGAGGTGTAGGCTTTTGGTTAGGATTAGGGTTAGGATTAGGGTGACGGTGAGGTTGAATGTGAGGGATAGGATTATGGTTAGGCTTAGGTTTAGGCTGAGCGTGAGGGTGGGGGTGAGTATTAGGTTTAGGGTGATGGTTAGGGTTAGGGTTAGGGTGAGGGTTAGGATGATGGTTAGGATTAAGATTAATGTTAGGGTGAGGGCTAGGGTGAGGGTGAGGGTTAGGGTAAGGTTTAGGCTAAGGCTTAGGTTTAGGCTGTGTGTGAGGTTGAGGGTGAGGGTTAGGGTTAGGGTGATGGTTAGGTTTACAGTTAGGGTGAGGGTTAGGATGAGGTTTAGGGTTAGGGTGAGGTTTAGGGTGAGGTTTAGTGTTAGGGTTAGGGTTAGACTTAGGGTTATGGTGAGGGTGAGGTTCAGGAGTACAGTTAGGGTTAGGATGAGGTTTAGGGTTAGGGTGCAGGTTAGCCTGGGGTGACGGTAAGGATAAAGGTGAGGGTTATACTGAGGGTGAAGGTTCCGGTAAGGATGAAGGTTAGGGTTAGGTTTAGGGTTAGTGTTAGCGTTAGGGTGAGGTTGAGGTTTAGATTGAGGATTAGTGTTAGGGTTAGTGTGAGGTTTATGGTGAGGATGAGGGTTAGGTTTAGGGTGAAAGCTAGGGTGAGTGTGAGGGTTAATATGGTTAGTTTTAGAGTGAGGGTAAGTATTAGGGTGAGAGTTAAGGTTAGGGTGAGGGTTATGGTTAGGGTGAGGGTTAGGGTTAGGGTTAGGTTTATTGTTAGGTTTAGGGGTAGGGTTACAGTTATTATGAGGTTGAGTGTGAGGATTAAGGTTAGGGTTAGGATGAGTTTTAGGTTTAGCATTAGGGTTAGTGTTAGGGTTAGGTTGCGGGTTACGGTTAGGGTTAGGCTTAGCCTTAGGCCGAGCATGAGGGTGAGGGTGAGGGTGAGGGTTCCGGTTAGGGTAAGGGTTAGGTTTAGGGTTAGGTTGAGAGTTAGGTTGTGGTTTAGGGTTAGGGCTAGGGTGAGGGTAAAGTTTAGAATGAGGGTTAGATTGAGGGTGAGG